>NC_061096.1:52800926-52855926 GCF_015104395.2 Macrobrachium nipponense | reverse complement strand
ATGATTATGTACCCAAAAATAATAAAAAGGTAAAAATCAAAACATGTATACATGATTAATATGATAACAGGTAACCTGATTAAGAATAATGGTTACTAAATAATGATTATAGCATGATCATGGATAATTGTTAAAGAGTACTTGACACTCTTCGTAATAGATATAATTGTATAATAAGGGTATAACAATGTAATCCTGCAGAAATTCAATATATAGGGCTGATATTTTATTAGGTGCCCGAAAAATACCTTTAGGAATATATTAATGTATAATATTGGGCTATAATGCTTTATTAGGCGCCCTGGAGATACTTTAACTGTTCAAATGCAAAGGCGTGAGTCTTTCTTGTCCTACATTTTTGCCAGCATACGGACCGCTTTTCACACACAACACAATTCCAGACAATTCCCTAGGCACGAACTGAAGTGGCCAAGTTCAGGCGGCCCCTAAACGCAAACGACTTGAGTTTAACAGGTACGTCATCTAGACGGGCCAGTACGTTCCCTTGGAGATCCTTCTGTTTACGCCTCAGCCTACGCCAAGCAAAGATGTTGACGGCGATAACCAATATGGCCGTCACGCTGAACACGGCTAGCAGAATGTAGTAGCGAAGATTTTCTCCACCTGCATAAGTCGATGACGCGTGGGTCATCTCAGCCAGTTGCGTCAGACGATGAGCTACTCGCGCGTTGTATGGGAGAGGTAGCGATGGACGATTGTGGAAGCCCAACGTGTAGTTCGCGAAATACGCCTTCTCACGTATTATCGTGTTGACCCCTCTGACGGTATAGTTTGTAGTTGTCCCCGTACAACCATCGGCTGCTACGAAGATAGGGGCATGGGCGGTGGTACTGTCCGGACACACGACGTCGAATCCGGCCTTATCATAACGGATCCAAGAACCATTATTCATCCTGTAATTGAATTTATTACCGTAAAAGGGATAAAGTTTCCCCAGACAACCTTCGCTTGTATGAGAGAGAGAGCCGTTTAGCACTATGTCTAACTCACATGAATCCGTTGATATAGGATAGAATTCAAGAGTCAGCTGTACAAATTTTATTATTCATGGCTTCTGAACAGTGAGTGAGTTTATCTAAGTCTTTAATGACTGTAAATGATTTCTTATCAGAAGAAATCAGTACATGCCCCGTTAAATTGGATATTACTGGATTTGAGTTATTCGTCATGAAAGTAGGAAACGGTGCTATTTTGTATGATTGCCAAGCATCGGAAGAATCAAAAGGAATTGTGATCATAATTCTATAATTTTCAAACGCTGACTGATATTAGGCTATAATAGAATTCTACTTTATGGGCATCTAATAAAGGAATATAACCTAGCTTCTCCGTCCGTTTTCCAAAGTTACGTCAGATCTTTAATAGGCATGAGGTGAGGAGATAACACACCCTTTGTTGCTAACGTAATTGCTTCTACGTAATCTTTTGACTTTTCAATAAAATGTGATATTTTCACACGGATATGATCTATTTTCGAACTATAGTAAGCTAAAGTAGCCAGCAAATGTGAACCTCCATGACCTGATCGATATTATTGAATGTTTCATTAACGATATTCATTATTTGATTGATCGAAGATAACTGGCTGCGAAGTTCAGATAAGGCCAGTTCTGTTTTGTGTTGCAAAAACTCAATTCTTTTATTTTGATTATTTATCTTGAGGCGATTTGAGATTCCTAAGCCTAGATTCGCAACTGATCCTAAGATGTTTAGTCCAGCTAGAATAAGCGGGTTGCGGCGTTCAAGAGTATTGTGCCGCACAGACCACATCAGCAGGTCACGAGCGAGTTCTTCTGCCTCGGCGGTTTTATTTTGTATGTCATAAGACAACATTTCCGCGACGCTTAGTGTTTGAGCTAGCGAAATCTCTGAGTTAGCATGAAAATTACGTTCGTGCATTTCCTTAAGGGAAATACCAAACCTCATCAGGTCATTCTTTAAGTTAAGGACGTCATCTTCAGGCAAGAAAATAGCATGCGTATCTACTTCTATAACAATATTACTTGACACGATGAATACATCATCTATTCTCTCGATAATCGAGCCATGATTAAATTCTATTTCTTTCGTCCCTAGCGCTCCTTTCCATACAACAAAGATGTCTGAATACACAATATCACTCCTAACAATAACAGATTCATTTTTGAAACCTGCAATAAGTAAAACATATGTAATAATTCGCGTAAAAGAATAGGTTTACATACAATATGATTAATAGATATATATATATAAATTATTATACAAGTTTCATAAATACAACCATTTTTTCCCTCACTCCATCTACCCTTCTTTAGATTCTGATATGTGCCAATGGGACTATTCTCACATCAGTGGGTTTGGATACATTTTGAACCCTAACTCTATTGGCCGTTAAATTTTCTAAAATGTTAAACGGGGGGCCTTCAAACTTAGGTGTCAGTTTATAATTTAAACCTTTACGTACAGTTATACCTTGTATGTGTTACCTGATCGCCCACGGCATATGTTTCTAAGTTGGCTTAGCTATTTTATCATGATTTTTTTTCATTATGATCTGTGCTTCTTCTAAATTCTTACGAATTATATATATCGACTTATGCTTGCATCCATAACATCCTTTAGAGGATTTGATAAATTAGTTGTAGGCTTTAAGATGTGGAAAGGCGTTCGGGCCGGGATACCGTACAGTGCCTCGTGCGGTGTCATTTTAATAGACACATGATACGAGTGATTAAGTGTGCTTAGTACCGCAGGTATGGCAATGTCCCAGTTGGGATCTGCCCCCCCTAAGGTGACCCTTAAAATGTTTAAAACCTTACGATTTGCCCTTTCCACTAGCCCATTAGACTCTGGGTGATAGATCATGGTATTGATTTTTCTTTATACAAAGGAATTCGCACAAGGAGTTAAGGAAATGATTATTGAACTCCCCGCCCGAGTCTGAGATAATGATGTGTGGAATTCCATGTTTACAAATGTAGCACTCGTAAAACTTCCTAGCGCACTCGACCGCGGTTTTTGTTTTAAGCGCTATAAGTTCTGTATATCGAGTCAAAGCGTCTATAATTACTAGGAGGTGCTTATTTCCTCTGTCTGACTCGTAAATCCTGTTAATAAATCTAAATGTACTCTTTCAAAGGGTTGATTCGGCACGGGGTAAGCCCCTAGGCTGGACAGGTGTCTTCGGTGTGCCCTTTTTGTTTTTATTCTTGACAAGTGCGACAATTTGCTATGTGCTTTTTTATATCTGTAAGCATCGTATGCCAATAAAATAAGGATTTGGCTTTCTGTGACATCAAGGTATAACCCGGGTGTCCGTGCAGTGGATTTTCATGCAACCACTTTAAAGACAGTGGGTATGAGTGAGATAGGCACCACCACCTGGTTGTTATTCAACTGCGGTGTGTTGCGGGTTTTCCTCGTCACGGATCTACACAGGATATTGTCCTGTAGGATATAATTCTGCTGCTTATACTTAGGTATTCTTTTTCCTTCGGATTTCCGTTTAACGCAATGATGATTTTTTCTATTTGCGGATCTTTTCTTTGTTCCGTCTGTAATAGTCAGCACTCCAGCCCAGATCTTCCTGTTCAGATATAGTTTTAACAATGGGCGTGGAGGTTGAGATATCTATTAATTCAGCTAATGGCTCGGTACAAGATGAAGAGGGGTTGCGTGATAATGCGTCAGCAATGATATTTGCTTTCCCAGGTAAATACCTGATCCTCGCGCCAAAGAATGATCATGTGCCACCGAGTTCGCTTGGGGCTGTGACTAAAGCCTTTAAAGAAGTCGGTTAGGGGCTTATGATCAGTGAGAACCTTGACGGGGTAACCGTATATTATGAATTTAAAATGCACTAGTGAATTAACAATAGCGAGCCCTTCCTTGTCTATTACTGCATATTTACTTTCGGAAGGTCTCAGTTTACGTGAATAAAAAGCTATAGGGAAAAACTGTTTATCATATTGTTGAAGCAATACCCCACCTACTCCTAGATCTGAGGCGTCTGTTGCTATGAAAAATTCCTTACCGAAGTCAGGAAATTTCAAGATAGGAGAACTACACAGTTCATCCTTCAATTTATCGAACGCCTGTTGATGAATTTCAGACAATACGAAAATCTACGCCCTTTTTTATAAGATTGGGTTGAGGGGAGCGGCTATGATTGAGTAGTTGCGGATGAAGCGGCGATAGTATCCGCTGCATCCTAAAAATTGCTGTATTCCCTTGACGTTAGTAGGTATCGGAAAGTTACGGATAGCCGACACCTTATCGTGGACGACTTTAAGACCTTCACTAGAAACCGTGAAACCTAGATAGACTAGTTCTGTTTTAAAAAATTCACACTTACTTATCTTTACCCTTAAATTCTGCTGCCTTAACCTTTGTAACACTAACTCCAATTTACGTAAATGTTCTTCTAATGTGTTGGAAAAGATTACTAAGTCATCCATGTAGGCATGTAGGATATCTCCCAACAAGTCTCCAAACACGACGTTTATCATAGAGTAAAAGTTATAGGAGCACAACGTAAACCAAAAGGCATACGCAAAAATTCATAATGTCCCCTGGCTGTGCTGAAGGCAGTGTATGGGATACTCTCTTGTTCCAACGGAATCTGATGAAATCCTTTTAGTAAGTCTAGGCTTGTGAAATATTTATTCTGGCCTAGTAAAGATAGGATATCATCGGTACATGGTACTGGGAATATGTCAGGGATTGTTTCTTCATTTAAACGACGAAAATCTACGCATATCCGCCAAGTTCGATCTTTTTTCGGTACTACTATTAACGGAAAATTATAAGGGCTGTTTGATTTCCTAATGACTCCTTCTTTTAACATTTTACCTACTTCCTCTGTTATCTCATTCTGAAATTTCATAGGAAGTCGGTACGAAGGTACATAGATTACTTTCTGTTTGTCCTTGAGCCTTATTTGATGCTCGATGACATCCGTTTTTCCTAAGGTTCCATCCGTAGTGGAAAAAACATCATGATATTTAGTTAACAGATTCAAAAAATTTCTGCTGAATTTCTTCTTCTTGAATGTCCTTATTGATTTTGTTCTTTATAGATTGCAACAGGGGTTCATCCGCGACTGATTGAGCGTGATTTATCTCAGCTACGGTAAGAATGCGATGTTTATAAACTTCGGCATCCAAGATATGTTGATTTTTGTGGATTACTAAAGTGGTATTCAAATGATTACAGACTTCGATGTTACATTGTTGTTGTGAGCCGACTGTATAAACGGCTTGTGTGACGGATAATCCGTGTGTTTTCAGAGTTTCGGAAAGGATTAATGTTTCAGATCCTGGCAAGGTTCTCTTTACACGCACTAATATATTTGAAGTTACGTTAGGCTCGAGAGTTTGCGTGCAAGCTGATATTACGGGTGAGCGAGAGTTCTGTTGGGTTGCCTGTATTATTTCTTGGTTCATGAGACAGGTGATTGGTTCCGTAATGTAAGTGACAACTCTGTCTGTCTCTTTATTATCTAAAACTGATTTTAGGGTATTAGAAGACCTATAGAATTTCCCTTTGATATACACGCCGTGTTTTTGCAGGTGCTAAGATAATATTTTGAGTGCCCATAGACGGGTATCCGATAATTACTGCGGGATACATATTAATGTTTTGTACAACGACAAAGGTATCAGCAAACGTGCGCTTACCGACCTTGTACTGTACATGAGTTACGCCCACAACATTTAATTCATTATTCCCAATGCCTGAGAGCCTTATTCCGGGACTTTTCTATAGGGAAATTTGAAAAGAGTAAATGATGAGTCCTTAAATCCATTATATTACGTGGACTACCAGAATCAAAGAACAAAGTGAATGACTTATGGTCCAAATTTACTGCATGTAAGGTTGGTCGCAACTCGTTTTGACTAATAATTGCATGAATTTGTTGCAAATCTACGGGAACCTGCACAGATTTTTTTGATTCGGCCGTGTGTTTCATAGGAAAATCAATTGTCTCACAATGATCTGATAAATGATTAAACTGATTATTTGATACAAAAGATGTTGATATTGATGACCCAACATCGCCCTCTCCCCACTTGGAGTGAACTACGTGGTATTTGTTTTGTTTATCACACCCTGAAAATTCGCTTGCCCTTGCGAGTTCTGGCTAGACGGCCCAGGAACAGAGGTACCTGAAGCACGATTTGTTTGTTTCTGCTGTTGTGCAGAATTTCCGTTTGGTTGTTTCTTCTTATAGTACTGAGGACCCTTCTTTTTATTTGCACTGGCAACTGGTTGCGCGTTTGTAGCATTCTGCTGTTGATTCCTCGAGTAGCAACGGTTATATGAATGAGTTGAACTATTGTGTATTGAACAAAAACGCGTCCGACAGTCTGAAATCATGTGACCTGGGCGTTTACAGTTATAACAAACCATCCCTGCAACTTGATTATTATTATGTACCACATTTACTTGTTGTGGCTTGTTCTCATTTTTTGCAAAACTTGAATGAGTGAAGGATCTAGGTCGGTACATTTAGACATGTGTTTTTTGATTTGTTTATACACATCTAATTCCGTACTGTCGGGCTGCAATTTTTTATCAAAACACCGTACTAACGCTTCAGGCAACATTGCAGTGATAGACGTAAGGTAGATCAAACGGATAAAATCTTTCACTTTGATTTTAAGCACCCGCAACCCCACCCGGAGTTACTTAAACTATCCTGATATTCATTTAGCCGGTCGGCAATTAGCGCCGCCCGCTCGACAACATTGAGCTGAGTCATGGAGGCTTGGTTAAGGATATTTCTCAATGCCAATACTACATCTAAAGCCTCTTCACCCCCATACACGGCACGTAATCTAATTTTGAACTCGTCCCATGTAAGCGCCTCTTGGAAAGAAACCCCCCTTAGATACGCACTTGCGTCTCCTTTCGCAAAGTCAATGAAGCTCTTGGCCTCCTGTAATTGTACTGCTGGGTCTGTGATGCTTTTTGCATTTAAATGAGCGTCTACAGATGAGATCCATGCCTCAACATTTTGAGGCAGGAACCCATTGACCCGACCTTGAAAAGGGACTATCGCTGACCTCGCGCTAACGAGAGTCACCACGTGGGGTTGCCAGCCGGAGTAGTTGCCATTTCGGCTTTCACTTTTTTCTTATCACTTCTATTCCTTGCAATCCTATCAAAATATCTATAAGAGTACACTCGACCACTACGTAAACGCATAAGCAATGTACTGTATAAGTGTGTTATAATATAAGGAAAATCCCCAAAAGATACAAAAATACAGATAATATGATAAAATATTATACGGAGAATTCCTGCAAGAAACGGTTAATGACAACGAGAAAAGAAAAAAAAATTAATCTGCGGGCGAGAACCTCGTATTTGTTGAAGATTGGTTCTGTAATGAAGGAAGATTAATATGGCGAACAACTCACCCCCAGAATACTGGACGATCGACTCTTGATGAACAACACTTCACTGAGGAAAAGACCTGAATAGATAAAAATGGTACTTAGCTCCAGATTATATTGCGAAGGATTGTTGACATGGGATGACGTCTCAGTTCCTGTCTACGTCTCGCGTCGGAAGTCGTGATGACGTCACGGTCTTCTCTCGGTGCACGATGCGCGGGGAAGTCCAAGATTGATGACGTCACAGCCTCCGTCCTTGCTCGTGATCGGGTGATGTTCCCTGTGTTTGTTTTCTTCTTTCCGTTGATGTTCGATGCTGCCCTCGTCCGGTGTAGATTCTCGAAGATAAGTGACAAACAGTTGCTCAAACGTCAGTGTTAAATGCTTGTATTCCTCTCGATGAAGGACATAGTTGCATCTTCATAAACTGTTGGCGTTGATTGAAGATCCCGTTTCCTCTGTTTAGTTTGATGGTGAAGGTGGAAGTTAGTTCTTGTAGACCTTCGGTCGGCTGATATGGGTCTTGTTAATTATATTTTCCGTTATACGCTGCCACCACATCTAAGTCTTATCGCTTGGCGATAGACTTTTTGTGTTCTCCTTACGACTGTCATTCGTAAGTAATTTTTGGTTCCTCTCATCTCCCTTGGATATCTTAGTAGAGAGGTTCTTCCTTGACTAGAGGAGATGATTCAAACAGGCAAGTTGACAAGATAACAACTTATTCTGTAACTCCATACTAGGAGATGCAGCTCGGTCGGGACGACCGATATGTTTGATCGTTGGCGTGGAACTGCCATTCTAAAGCATCGCGTCGATAGCGGAACATTAGCTATCTCAAGCAATTTCATATAAAAAAAACCCACATACGTAGTCCGCCGGCTCGGAAGTTACAAGTTTCCGGCGTAGGTTAACAGGTCAACCGCTTCCCATGGAAGTTGTTGTGCAAAGTTATCATAAACATAAAAATGTGACAAAGCTTTGAGCTAGATCAGGCTACTGCAGACAGCGCATAGCGTAATCTAGGTCTGCTTTGGTCACGTAGAACCCTCCTAATGCATGACCCAGGTCATTGGTTTATATTTACAGATCTTGTAAATTATATATATATGTAATTATTACATATGTTTGTATGGTGTTTTTACGCTGCATGGAACGAGTGGTTATTCAGCAACGGGACCAACGGCTTTACGTGACTTCCGAACCACGTCGAGACATATATGTATATATATATATATATATATATATTATATATCTATATATATATGATTTTATGGGCTCCTTTCATTATATATATATATATATATATATATATATATAATATACACACAAACACACACACACAACAAGACGGTCAGAAAGGAAACGCTACAACTGGTTTGGAAATAGAGAAACGGTTATTCAGGAGTTCAATTTGGGCCAGACATCATCAAGAGGCTTGGAAAATTCCAGAACAATAGCCAGAACCGAATAAGTTCCTCAGAAAAAAAAATAAATGTGGAGATGAGTAACATAGGGTTGCACATCTTTTTAGCTGATTGCTCCTGCCCACAGAGATGATTAGGTTAGGTTAGAAAAAGTCAATTGTGAGACAGCTCGAGTTCAAGGAGGTAAGCGACCAGCAGATCGCTATAAATGCATAAAAAGTTGTCATTGATGACGAGGAGGCATGCAAAAGCCTAAAATGAAGAGCTTATTGGCTTAGTTTATGTGAGGAGTCTTCAGGAATGGTGTTTGAATACTACTGTGCTATTTCTTTTACATTCACTGGCTTAACGAAGCAAATGGAGAATGAACATGAGAGTATAGTTTATTCATTATTTCTAAATCCACCATCTCTTAGCAGGATGCCAAAAACCTGTATGTTACAGTATGGCAAACCAAAACGTAAAAGTGTATTTGATGCATAAAGCTAATTCCTATCCATTCATCTGTATGGCCGGATATCGGGTTTCGCATTTGGCCATTCATAAACCCATTTGCATCAATCTTAAATCCAAGTTTGATCTCCATCAATCAAACCGTAAAACGTAAAAAATTTAGCTGCACGATCATTAAAAAGAGATAGGCGTTCATTCCCCCATTGTGGCTTTAAAAGGCTCATCGTATTTTTTTTTTTTTTTAGCCATTTTCCAATAAAAACCGGCGAGGTTTTCTGCAAAATAAGCGCTCAGCCAGAACATTACAGCCAATGGAATGCAGAATAATGCTAGAGCAATCGTTGCTTGCAGGGTGGTTTCGCCCTATGTTAGATATGGCAACGTTTGTTGACGACGGGGCAGTGACGCGACGAGCATTTCCAAGAGTTCACTTGGTACGCTCGGTTCAAGCAACTATAGTACTAATCTCTGTCTGTCTCACAAACCCATAGAAAGAAAGACAGTCACACACACACACACACACACACACACACACACACACATATATATATATATATATATATATATATATATATATATATATATATATATATATATATATATATATATATAAATCGTTTCTCTTTCCTTCGTGGATTTTCGTTATATTATATATATATATATATAATCTATTTATATATATATATATAGTATATATATATATATATATATTTAAGTGAATACCACAGGAAAATAATAGTCAGAAATCCAAGCGCTTTCGTCTTTACTCAGACATCGTCAAGGAGTTAATGAAGTACAATTGGAGATAAAGGTCTCAGGTACAAAACAAGATCAAGAATACCAGATGGTTAATTGTCAAAAGGGTAAAAATTAAAAAAGATAATCCAGGATTATCGGATATCACACGGTCACAAACCTAACCGAAACTATAGTCCGACAGATGTAAACTGATAGATTGTTTACTTCTTTGAGAAAAACTCTGTTGCCAGTTCTCTCTTAACCTTTAAATCGTCCCCTTCTTAAGTCCTCAGCCATCTCCCAGCGAGGCAATATTTGGGACAGTACCTAATGAAACTGACCGTATAAATCCTAATTCGGGCACTCGATCCAATATTCTATTTGGTTATTACTTTTGAGACTATTTATTGTTATATTTGTTATGATTTATACCCATAAATTTTGCATATTATATTACATATTTTATATGCTGATCTTTTTCATTAGAAGTAATAAAAATCGGTAATTGCCATTCAGTATGTATGTCTTATGACATTTTCTTATAATCATGCCAGTAGATTACTTATATTTATTCTTTTTTATGATTTGAATTTTCCGTCTGCCATACTATCTATTTCCTAAACAAGTTTGTAATATTTTGCATTTCATTGCTCTTCATTTTAGGTTTCCCCCACATTTTCATTCATCAAGTGATGATTTACTTAAATTTCATTTCCTTTTTCACTCACGGTCTGGACCGTGATATAACTCATAAATCTAATGCGTGTAACAATTTTTACTTTTTATAAGGTTGTTGTACATAAACTCATCATTAGGAGAGAAAAAATGTGTTTACAATAATTATCAGAGGAATTGTAATAATATAAAAAAATGTACATTACGAAGAATCTTCGTCGTCAGAAGATCTCCGTTTATTAACAGCTATCCTTTATAGCATCGCCTGTTTGCAAGTTTTCGGAATGCTTAACTGCATTTGCCCGTTTCACAGCGTGCTTTCTGTAGGAATGAACGAATTTCCCTACTGACTATTGTTCTCGGTAACCTAAAGCAAGAAGTTATTCTTTTTGTCGCTAGAGTTCTCAGCTAGACCGGGCGGTGGGGCTTACCCAAAGGGTAGCTTAAGAGATAATTCCTTTAAACTTCATGGTTTAATAGGCTTGGCCCACTTGCATATCATCTGTCAAAGGTAACAGGAAAAGTGGCAGCGTCTTTCGAAACAGTTGTCACGTTCATAAATGCGATTTCTCATTTTATTTACAGATAAAATTAAAATCACCATAAGTGAACGCTTAAGTTCAGCAAAACATGCTAAAAACTTTAAACTACCGATTTATTGATTCATGTGTTATAAAGTAAGGTATTCAAAACTGGATACTGGTAAATGTGGCACAGGGTTTTTACCCAAAGACGAAAACAATCTCTCAGTTTAGATCTGTTGAACTATACAAAGTATCTTTACAGTCCAAAACATGTAAAAACTGAATAGATTAATTGTGTTGCTTATATTCATCTACAACTTTTTTCATAATGAATGCATCAAGTTTAAATAAACCAAGACTTAAATTTAGAACATTTCTATTATTTGACTTGATGAAACAAGATTCAATGATATTCCTTTTAACTGTGTCATTACATGGGATTAATGCTCTTGCTTGACTCCAGTTAATAGGATGATCTAAATCTCTCATATGAACGAATAATGCATTCGATATTTGCCCAGTTCTCACAGAATATTGATGTTGCTTGAGACGTTGTGAGAGATTTACCGGTCTGTCCGTAATAGACTTTATCACACTTTTTGCAAGAAATTTCATATATGCAGCCTGGAAGATCTTTAGGAGAATTTTTTATTATTAAACTCTTGATTTTAATATTACTGAAAATAACATTTATGTTAAATAGCTTTAAAATTCTAGGAATATCTAAAAACCTTTCATCATAGGGTAATTTTAGAATTACCCTATGATGAAAGGTTTTTAAGGTTTAAGGTTTTAATCCTGGATTATCTCTTTTAATTTTCACCCTGGAGTCCAGCAAGAGCTTTAATCCCATGTAATGACAGTAAAAGGAATATCATTGAATCTTGTTTCAAGTCAAATAATAGAAATGTTCTAACTTTAAGTCTTGGTTTATTTAAACTTGATGCTTTCATTATGAAAAAAGTTGTAGATAAATATAAGCAACAAAATTAATATACTCAGTTTTTACATGTTTTGGACTGTAAAGATACTTTGTAGTTTCGGTTAGGTTTGTGACCGTGTGATATCCGATAATCCTGGATTATCTCTTTTAATTTTTACCCTTTTGACAATTAACCATCTGGTATTCTTGATCTTGTTTTGTACCTGAGACCTTTATCTCCAATTGTACTTCATTAACTCCTTGACAATGTCTGAGTAAAGACGAAAGCGCTTGGATTTCTGACTATTATTTTCCTGTGGTATTCGCTTATTTATGAAGTCATGTGTATCTACAGTGATTTTTTAAGCATATATATATATTATATATATATATATATATATATATATATATATATATATATATATATAATATATTAACACTTTTCGTAGATGGAATAACACAGTATATATACATACATATATATGTATATATATATATATATATATATATATATATATATATATATATATAATATATATTATCAATATATCTTCGAAGACGGAATAAAACATTAGTTATGGGACTAAGGAACCGTTATATGTAGCGATGGAAAAAAAAGCCTATGTACCTGCAGGATCATGACTGGAGGGAAGGTAAATTAATATTACCGCACATTTGGTATCTAAATATCAAACAAGTAATGTTAATACAAACAATAACCTCTAGATCGTACCTACCGCCAAGCATTTTAAATGGCAAGCTAGCAAGAGCATCACCGTGAATGTGGAAGCACATTCAATTCAACGAACTGCTTTTACCCAGCGACGAATGTTAAGGCTTAGCAATGTCGTTTCCATTTGTTTCTAAGACTTTGGAACGACACAGAGAGAATTGTCCAATAAGGACTGCCACGAGAAGATAATTTCGACTTATTTGGAAGGAGATTTTCGTTAAAAAGACAAAACACTATATAACCACCTGCCGAATTAATAAGCATAGGCCTAGCGTTTGCTTGGGCAAAATTCCTTTCCGTTGCTACCTTTCTTGGAGGCTACTTTTTTTTTTTCTTTAGATTGATGTTCGATAACTCTTACCGTAAAGTAAGTATCTTTATATATTCGTGGTTAAGTTACACTTAAGAATAAAGTTTAAATGATAAAGCTTCTCTAACCAAATGAGTGGTTTGACGATATAGGTGTAACCTAGGCTACCTAAACCTCATCCTAGTATTACCAGTCCAAGGGCAATGGAAACAAAAATGAAACCAGGATTTGTTACGCACACAAACAATACATTTCTTTTACTTAGAATGGAATAATAGAATGGTTTTCTACGGCTTGTTTACACCGACCTGAAATACTCTCACCAAGTGTGTCGTCCTAGAATTTCGCAGAGATACGTCTGATGACATGCATATGTGTGCACAACTCTAAAACCTAAATAATGTCATAGACAATAGCCTACAGGCTGCCATGCTGCAAAGAATTTTTTGATGCCTGCCAAATTCACCTGGTTTCCTTCAGCATCATAGTAGAGACTTGTTGACACAACTGAACCTATAGGCCTAGGCCTACCCACAACTACGTTTTTTTTTTTAATGAGCATTATTTTTTATTTACTTTATACGATGTAACATCTATATGGTTAATGATGTTCTAGTATCAAAATCTAAATCAAGGCTGTAATTATATGCCATGAAAATATGCTGAACGTATATATGTGAACAGAAGAAATCTGCAGCTGATAAGACATTGTTCTAACACTAAATGAAATTCAGCTCGCTCTGCTTATCTTCCACATTTCATGTTACTCCATTTTCTCTTGAAGGCTTTCCGTGCCCACTCCTGCAATTATAGGGTGCACAAAGCACTATTGCGAAGGTAAATGTAAGACGAACCAAACAGCTGATGAATTCCCGCCTTTTCCGAGAGCCTAGAGATGGCCGGAAGCAGCGCCGCTCTGTCGACGGTATATCGAACTACTTAGTACTTGTACTATTCTACTCAATACGTGTACATCTTTCCTCTTATTTTGATCCTCTCTCAGGACAGTCAGTTCTTATCCTTTCGACTTTGACAGAACTTAACGAACTCTATATTTCATAATTGCTCGTTATTTGCTGAAGAATCCTTTTTGTATAAATGGTTCGCCATTATATTTTGAAAAGCTAAAATGACTGATGAAGGTCTCTCTCTCTTTTATTAACATCATCCTTTCGTATATAATTATGCATAAATCTTCATTTTTATTGTGATAGGTCGTGTTTGGCGAATGTATATTTCTGCCGCGGTTGTTTTAACATCCTTCGTCACTTAAAATATACCCAGGATAAGCCCGCGATGCGAGAAACAGCCTACTGGGGTTATTCGACGAAAATTCACGGGGTAACATCCCCCCCCTCCCCCCAACCCACACCGGGATAAGCCTGGCTGATCTCATAAAAAGGGCGTCCCAGACTCTCGACGGCGTCCTCCCGCTGAGTCACCACCGGCACCAGTTCCTGCTTCATCACGTCTTGGACGAAAGGCTTTGTGACTGTAGCTGGAGTTCTGAAGAGGCCTTTTTTTTGGGGTGGGGAATGAATTCCATATCGAGATCACGAGTATAGGTGTCTGGAGCAGTCCTAAATTATATTATTTAATTTTAAATCACATATATTCACACGGGGCCACTTTTGGCCAAAGGGCATGGGGTTGGACCGCCCTGCATAATAGAATACGTTTCCGAACTGGAAACTGTAATAGACGTATCCTCGCTCCCGACGAAGACAGGTAAATACGTCAAAGATTGAAGGGAATTTTTTGTTTTGATATTGTCTTTCTCTCTGTCTCTGTCTTGAGAGGCTTTGATATCCTTCATTACAAGGGTAATAAACAGGATCAGATGGTCCCCTGCATTGTGTATTTCTCTCTCTCTCTCTCTCTCTCTCTCTCTCTCTCTCTCTCTCTCTCTCTCTCTCTCGTTGCCATTTAAGGTTACACCACCATATAAAATTCCTTGAGGCCCTAGTACGACGTTTGGAATAATTGATATCTTACCTCTGTTTTTCATGGATTATTATCATTAACATTATTGTTGGGAATTATGCTCTATCACGAGAGTTTATACAATGTTCTAAAGGGTCCACAACAATATGAATGTTAAAAGTTCGTGTGTAATTTATAAACACTTAATGAAAGCTTTTGAACCCTTCCCTGGACTGAGGATGAACCCAGGGAAGGGTTCGAAAACTCTTATTAAGTGTTTATAAATTATGCGCGAACTTTTAACATTCTTTTTATTGTGGACCCCTTATTATTATTTCATTAAACAAAACCTATCCACATGGAACAAGCCCACCAAAGGGGCCACTGACTTGAAATTCAAGCTTTCAAAGAATGTTGGTTTCAACCTCCCACCGCTAAAGACCCCACAATGCAGCAGTAAGTGATCATGATACAAAGCCGCCATCGCCCTCCGCTCGCCATTAATTATGCCACGAATTAAAACTTCCTCTCGAGGGAAGTAAGATGGCCGCCCCCCGAGGCAGGCGGTCGTAACTTTTCCTCCCTCTCCGAGGTCGTGCAAAGGGAAGAAGGAGGAATATCCCCGCGATGTTAGGAAATGACTTGTTGAATAGAGCAGAGAATGCGATTTAGAACTTAAGCCAAACACTGGGACCTATGAGGTTACTCAGCGCTCGAACATGTCAGAAGGTTTGAAAGGTGCTACAGGAGGTAAACCTCAAAGCAGTTGCACTATGAAACAATTGTTAGAGGGAGTGGAAAGTAGATGGAGGAAAGAGAATTTGAACGGAGGTACAGTAAATGGAATGAGAGAGGTCGCAGCTATAGGGGTCGAAAGGACGCTGCCAGACCCTTAAGTTAACGCCTACAATGCACCACGTGAGGTGCAGTGACAGCACTGCTGGCTTACGAGGTTGCTATACTCGTCTATTCATTACCGTATCGCACCGGATCGTGGTTTGCAGTCCATGACGACCCAAGGGTCCTCTGCCAAGAATCATCTTCTATTCTGCATTGATGTCGTTGCTTGCTCATGGCATGGCGTCTGAATTTCATCTCGTTTTTGCTAAGGTTTATTTAAAACGTCATAATTAACACAGTAATTAACACAGTTACGGAAAATCATTATCTCCGCATATATCCCTACTCTTCCGGTCTCCATTCAAAGCTTAGTACAGGGTTGCCGTTTTGAGGAATTTCGTCTACTAGTGTGGCTTTCTGGTGACATCTGGCAACCCTTCATGGTTTTCCGACCACAGGGCACAGCACTGTGGAATAAAATTCTTCACTTTGCCTTTATATGTTTTGTTATGATAATAAAGTTATAAAACATATCCTGCTTATTTATAGAAGTGAATTTTATTGAAAGCCTTTATTTTTCTTCGTCAAAAATAATTTATGTCAAGCTAGTGACGTATAGTTTCTTTTTACGTCACGGAAAATAATTCTACATTGGAAAATACGCATTCTAACCATTGAATTTTCCTCATTCTAACCATTAAATCATAAATAACGTAAACAAATCAGAACTACTTATGGTAACACAGCTAAAAGCCAATGTCGTGAAGAAAAAACGGCATCGCCAAGCCCAGACTCTTCGGTTCCAGCGCTGCCCAATTCCAGATTTCAATTGTCCCTGTCCACTAGGTTTATCACCGCCCGTGTCCAGGTACTATACTGGATTACAAGTCGCATGCTGCCGGTGAAAGCCGGAGGCGTTCAGTTCTATTCGTTTCACGGTCGGATTGTTAGCGACTAAGAGAGGAGGAATGGACGCGTAGTCGGTGGTGGACCGGAGGTGGTTGTTTTGAGCATGGTCTAGACCGTGGGTTTGAGAGGGCGATGGAAATTCAGAGGCCGAATTATGCTTCAAGGAACTTGACTTGTTTTGATTTGATTTATATAGATTTTTGGCATCATGCCAAGCACTGGAGCAACTAAGGCCATTCAGTGCTGAAACGGATATTGGCAGTGAAAAGGTTTGAAAGGTGTAACAGGAGGAAAACCTCAAAAGCAGTTGCACTGTGAAACAAATTGTTAGAAGACGGGATGGAAAGTAAGATGGAAGAAAGAGAACATGAACGGATGTGCTCCATCATCGATTCAAAATTCTCTCCCCACCCCCCCACCCCGTGTGTATGTGTGAATGCTCCATCATTAATTACAAATTCAAATGCCTCCATGTCAAAGGTATGACATAATCGTACCAGATCTCAACCTCAGTTAACTATTTTTGTTTAAGACACATATGTAATATATTACATTTTGTAAACAAATTCCATATCTGTAAATAAAACCCATGACCCAAGGGGTCATTGGCGAATTAGGAGTGTAACCGCAGCGCCATAACAGGACGTGAAACTAGACCATGCTATGCAATGCTTGCAGTAGCCTGGTTTGCATTTGCATGAACAAACATTTAGTGTGTCTTGTAAACAGGTCACAACACCTTCCATGGGAAGCGGTTGACCTATTCACCTGTAGCGGAAACACATGACTTCCGAGCCGTATGGCTACGTGTTCATTTTATTCTTGTTATTATGTAAAACGCTGAGATAGCTAGTGTTACGCTATCGACGCGATCCTCCTATATTTCAGTTCAACTTACATTTCTCAACTGAGCGGTCATCCGACCAAACCCTCCTATACTCCAGTGATGGAGCTAAGAAATAAAGTTGTTAATAAGTTAACTCAGTCCGTTTGAGTCATCTCCCTTATTCCAAAGAAGAACCAAAATCTACTAGATATCACTCAGACGAGAAGGGGAAAAAGAACCACAATGCTTACGTATAACAGTCGTAAGAAAAGACATACAAACTGCCGCAGTCCTATACCATTGTAAGAGGTGGACAGCGGACAGTAAGAAACGGTAGCAGCCTTTAGCAAGAAATAGTAGCAGCCCTAAATCTACAGTTACAAAGAAGTATCTACGTCTACCGAAGCAATGGAATCATCGAAAATAGCTATAAATCAGAAATAAACTAAGGAAACAGGTTCTTCAATCAACAAGCAACTGTAAACATCCTACGAATACGAAGAAACGTCCTTCATCGAGACGAATTCAAGCATCCAATTCAACGTTTAGTAAACGACTTTCATCACATATCTTCAAGAATCAAACCGGACGTGATTGCAGCATCGGATCTTCAATGGGAAGTGAAACATTCATCAAATAAACAATGCACGACCAGAAGCCAAGGCGAAGAGATTGGGTCAAGCGTGGAGCAACAAGGGAGAGAGAGAGGCTGTGACGTCATCACGACAACAACAGTTTTTTGCAACGCAAGAGAGAGAGAGGCTGTGACGTCATCGAAACACAACAGTCTTTCCGCTAATATACCAAAGCTAAGTACATCCTTTATCCATTCAGGTTTTCTCAGTGACGTGTTTTACATCACGAGTCGATCGTCCATTATTCCTGGGGTGAGTTAGACGTAATCTTCATCTTCCTTCATTACAGGAATCTATCTTCAACTACGAATTCTCGCCTGCAGAATTTTTTTTTCTCTTTGTTGCTAATCCCTTTTTCTTCCAGAAGTTCTCCGGAAATATCTTTATCATATTATCTGTCTTTAATATTATCATTTTGGGGGACTTTATTATAATCTGCGACACATCTTTATTTTATATTGCATATGCGTTTACGCAGTGGACGTGTGTACTCATATAGATACTTTGATAGGATCGCAAGGAATCGTAGTGATAAGAAAAAAGTAAAAGTTAACATGGCAACCACTGTGGCTGGCTCTTCCGCACCTGGTAACCCCAATCCTGTGGTTACTCTAGTGAGTGCAAGGTCAGCTATAGTACCTTTTCAAGGTCGGGTCAATGGGTTCCTGCCTCAAAATGTCGAGTCATGGATCTCATCAGTAGATGCTCATTTAAACGCAAAATGCATCACAGACCCATCTGTACAATTACAGGAAGCTAAAAGCTTCATAGACTTTGCTAAAGGAGAAGCAAGCGCATATCTTAGAGGAGTCTCTTTCCAAGAGGCGGTTACATGGGACGATTTCAAAGTTAGGCTACGTGCTATATATGGCGGTGAAGAAGCCTTAGACGTAGTTTTGGCTTTAAGGAACATCCTTAATCAAGCCTCTATGACTCAGCTTAATGTTGTAGAACGGGCGGCAGTAATTGCCGACCGGCTAAATGAATATCAAGATAACTTACATAACTCCACGTGGGTTACATAACAGTTCCACTCATTCATATAATCGATGCTTCTCGCGTAATCAACAGCAGAATCCTAGAAACACGCAAACTGTTGCTAATGAAAACAAGAAGAAGTATCCTCAGTACTATAAAAAGAAGCAGGCGAACAGCAATGCTGTTCAACATCAGAAACAAACAAATCGTGCTTCAAGTAACTCTGTTCCCGGGCCGTCTAGCCAAAACTCGCAAGGTCAGACGAATTTTCCGAATGTGCAAAGCAAAGCAAATAAAACGTAGTCAACTCCAATGGGGGAGAGGATGATGTTGGGTCATTCATATCAACATCTTTTGTATCAAATAATCCATTTAATCATTTACCAGATTATTGTGAGACAATCCAAAAAATCAGTGCAGGTTCCCGTAGATTTGCAACAAATTCACACAATAATAAGCCAAGATGAATTGCGCCCCACATTACACGCAGTAAATTTAGAGCACCGATCCTTCACCTTATTTTTTTTATTCTGGTAAGTCCACGTAATATCATGGATTTGCGGACTCACCACTTGTTATTTTCGAACTTCCCTATAGAGAAGTCCGGAGTAAGGCTCTCGGGTATAGGAAATAATGAATTAAATGTGGTAGGAGTAACTCATATTCAGTACAAAGTCGGTAAGCGCACGTTTACCAATACCTTTATCGTTGTACAAAACATTGATATGTATCCAGCTGTATTTATAGGATACCCGTCTATGGGCACTCAAAACATTACCTTAGCCCTTGCCAAACACGGCGTGTATATCAAAGGAAAATTCTATAAGTCTTCTAACAACTTAAAGTCAGTTTTGGATAAAAAGGAGACAACAAATAAAACAGTAACGTACGTTGAAGAACCAATCACTTGTCTCATGAATAAAGAAATAATACATGCGACCCAACAGAATTCTCGCTCACCCGTAATATCAGCTTGCATGCAAACTATGTAGCCGAACGTAACTTCGAATATATTAGTGCGAGTAAAGAAAACTTTGCCGGGATCTGAAATGTTAATCCTTTCCGACACTCTGAAAACTAACGGATTGTCCGTCACACAAGCCATATATACAGTCGGCTCACAACAACAATGTAACATTGAAGTCTGTAATCATTTGAATACCACTTTAGTAATTCACAAAAATCAATATATCTTGGATGTGGAAGTTTATAAACATCGCATTCTTACCGTTGCTGAGATCAATCACGCTCAATCAGTTGCGGATGAATCCCTTTTGCAATCTATTAAACTTAAAATCAATAAAGACATTCAAGAAGAGGAAATTCAGTAGAAATTTCTTGATCTTTTAACTGAATATCATGATGTTTTCTCCACTATTGAGGGATCCTTAGGAAAAACGGATGTCATAGAACACCAAATAAGGTTAAAAGACAAGCAGAAAGTTATCTATGTACCTTCGTACAGACTCCCTATGAAATTCCAGAATGAGATAAATGATGAAGTAGGTAAAATGCTAGAAGAAGGAGTCATTAGGAAATCGAACAGCCCTTATAATTTTCCGTTAATAGTCGTACCGAAAATAGATCGAACTTGGCGTATCTGCATAGACTTCCGTCGCTTAAATGAGGAAACGATCCCTGATCGATTCCCAGCGCCATGTACTGACGATATTTTATCCTTGCTAGGTCAGAACAAATATTTTACCAGTTTGGACTTACTTAAAGGCTTTGACCAGATACCATTAGAAGAAGAGAGTATCCCATACATTGCCTTCAGCACAGCCAGGGGACATTATGAATTTTTGCGTATGCCTTTTGGTTTACGTTGTGCTCCCATAACTTTTACTAGAATGATCAACATCGTGTTTGGAGACTTGTTAGGGGATATCCTACATGCCTATATGGACGACCTTGTAATCTTTTCTAATACCTTAGAAGAACATCTACGTAAACTGGAGCTAGTGCTACAGAGACTAAGACAGCATAATTTAAGGGTAAAGATAAGTAAGTGTGAATTTTTCAAAACAGAACTAGTTTATTTAGGTTTTACGGTGTCTAGTCAAGGTCTTAAAGTAGTCCACGATAAGGTGTCGGCTATCCGTAACTTTCTGATACCTACTAACGTCAAGGGAATACAGCAATTTCTGGGGTGTAGTGGGTATTCCAGGCGTTTTATACGCAACTACTCAATAATAGCCGCTCCCCTAACTGATCTTACGAAGAAGGGCGTAGATTTCATATGGTCTAAGAAACATCAACAGGTGTTTGATACCTTGAAAGATGAACTGTGTAGTTCTCCTTTATTAAAATTTCCTGACTACGGTAAGGAATTCTTTATTGCAACAGACGCCTCAGACCTAGGAGTAGGTGGGGTATTGCTTCAGCAATATGACAAACAGTTTTTCCCTATAGACCTTCTGAAAGTAAATATGCCGTAATAGACAAGGAAGGGCTCGCTATTGTTAATTCACTAGTGCATTTTAAGTTCATAATATACGGTTATCCCGTCAAGGTTCTCACTGATCATAAGCCCCTAACCGACTTCTTTAAAGGCTTTAGTCACAGCCCCAAACGAACTCGGTGGCATATGATCATCCAAGACTTTGGCGCGAGGATTGGGTATTTACCTGGGAAAGCAAATATCATTGCGGACGCATTATCACGCAACCCCGCGTCATCTTGTACGGAGCCATTAGCTGAATTAATAGATATATCAACATCCATGCCTATTGTTAAAACTGTATCTGAACCGGAAGATCTGGGCTGGAGCGCTGAATTAATACAGACTGAACAAAGAAAAGATCAGCAATTAGAAAAAATCATAAATGCTTTGAACGGAAATCCTAAGGAAAAGGAATATATAATCCAAGATAATATTCTGTGTAGATCCGTGACAAGGAAAACCCGCAACACACCACAGGTGACTAACGACCAGGTAGTGGTACCAATCTCACTTATACCCACTGTCTTAAATTGGTTGCTTGCAAATCCATTGCATGGCCACCCGGGGTTCTCCATCATGTCACAGAAAGCCAAATCATTATTTTATTGGCATACGATGTTTACAGATATAAAAAAGCACATAGCTAATTGTCGCACTTGTCAGGAAAACAAAGGGCACACGAAGGCACCTGTCAGCCTAGGGGCTTATCCCGTGCCCAATCAGCCCTTTGAAAGAGTACACTTAGATTTATTAACAGGGTTTTACGAGTCAGCCAGAGGAAATAAGCACCTCTTAGTAATCATAGATGCCTTGACTCGGTATACAGAACTGATAGCGCTTAAAGCTAAAACCGCGATCGAATGCGCTAGGAAGTTTTACGAGTGCTACATTTGTAAACATGGAATTCCACACATGATAATCTCGGACTCGGGTGGAGAATTCAATAATCATTTCCTTAATTCATTGTGTGAATTCCTTTGCATAAAGAAAATCAATACCATGATCTACCACTCAGAGTCTAACGGGCTGGTGGAAAGAGCAAATCGTAAGGTTTTAAACATATTAAGAGTTACACTAGGGGGATTGGACCCCAACTGGGATATTACCATACCTGCGGTACTAAGCACTCTTAATCACTCATATCATGTATCTATTAAAATGTCGCCGCCCGAGGCACTGTACGGTACCCCAGCAGGAACGCCTTTCCATGTATTAACGCCTACAACCAATTTATCAAATCCTCTAAAGGATGTTATGGATGCAAGCATAAGTTAATATAATATACTTCGTAAGAATCTAGAAGAATCACAAATCATAATGAAAAGGAATCATGATAAAATAGCTAAGCCAACTAAAACATATACCGTGGATGATAAGGTATACATGCAAGTATATGTACGCAAAGGACTCAATTACAAACTGACACCTAAGTTTGAAGGCCCGTTTAACATTTTAGAAATATTAACGGCCAATAGATTTAGAGTTCAAAACGTATCCCAACCCACTGATAAGAGAATCGTACCATTGGCCCACATAAGAAATTAAAAGAAGGGTAGAAGGAAGTGAGGGAAATTTTTGTACCTATGAAACTTGTATAATAACTTATATATATATATATAGTATATATATATATATATATATATATATATATATATATATATATATATACTATATAGAGTATTTGTATGTAAAAAATTTTCTTAAACATGAGTAATTACATATATTTTACTCATTGCAGGTTTCCAAAATGAAGCTTTTATTGTTATTAGTGATACTGTTCGTTCAGACATCTTTATCGTGTGGGAAGAGCGCTAAAACAAAAAATATAGATTTTACACATGACACCATTGTAGAAAGAACAGAAGACGTTTTCATTACAGCAAGCAATATAGTTATAGAAGTAGATATGCAAGCGATTTTCCTCCTGGAGGATGACGTCATTAATCTAAAGAGTGACCTGTTGAGGTTCGCTGTTTCGTTGAATGAAATGCACCAACGTCATTTTCCTGTTAATCCAGAGAGTTCGCTAAGACAAACACTAAGCATCGCGGAAATGTTATCATACGACTTGCAAAACAAAACTGCCGAGGCAGAAGCTCTGGCTCGAGATCTGCTGATGTGGACTGTGCGGCACAATAACCTAGAAAGATGCAACCCGTTAATCTTTGCTGCACTAAACATCTTTGGATCTGTTGCAACTTTAGGCTTAGGAATTTCAAATCGTCTTAAAATTAATGATCAGAATAAGAGAATTGAGTTTTTGCAACATGAAAACGAATTAGTTTTGTCAGAACTGCGTAACCAATTATCATCAATCAATCAAATAATGAGTTTGGTGAACGAACATTCTAGTAATATCGATCAGATTATGGAAGTGCACCACTTGGAATTGCTGGGCAACGTTTAGTGTATTATAGTTCGAAAATAGATCATATCCGTACCAAAATTTCACATTTTATTGAGAAATCAAAAGACTATGTAGAAGCTATTACGCTAGCAACAAAGGGTGTTTTATCACCACATCTTTTGCCTATTAAAGATCTGACTTTAACTTTGGAGAACGGACGGGAGAAACTGGTTTATGTTCCTTTGTTAGACGCCCATAAGATAGAATTTTATTATAGTTTAATATCGGTAAGCGTTAAAAATTACAGGATCATGATTACAATTCCCTTTGATTCTTCTGATGCCTGGCAAGCATACAAAATCGCACCGTTCCCAACTTTCATGACGAATAACTCAAGTCCAGTAATATCCAATTTGACGGGACATGTATTGATTTCCCCTGATAGGGAAACATATACAGTCATTAAGGACTTAGATAAATTCACTCACTGTTCAGAAGCCATGAATAATAAAGTTTGTACTGCTGACTCTTTTGAATTCCATCATATATCAATGGATTCATGCGAGTTAGGTATAGTGCTAACAGTTCTCTCTCCCATACACACGAAGGTTGTCTGAAAAAACTTTATCCTTTTGACGATAATAAGTTCAATTACAGACTGAACAACGGCTCATGGATGCGATACAACAAGGCAGCCTTTAAGGTATCATGCCCGGACGGATCCACGGCCAACTCCCAGATCTTCGTTGCAGCTGACGGTTGCATCGGGACGTCCACGAACTACACGGTCCGAGGAGTTAACACTATCATCAGGGAAGGTGGCTCATCGTTTGACGCAACTAGCTGAGATGGACCACACGTCACCGACTTATGCAGGGGGGAATCTTCGTTTCTACGTGTCGCTGGCCGTGATTTGTGTTACGGTGGTGATTCTTATCGCCGTTAACATCTTTGCTTGGAGTAGGTTGAGACGTACACAGATGGATCTTCAGAGGAACGTTTTGCCACGTCCAGACAACACTCCTATCGCGCTGAAAGCATTTACATTTAGAGCCATTTGAAATTGGCCATTTCACTTGACTCTGAGGAAAATTGTCTGGAATTGAGTTGTGTGTGAAAAGCGGTCCGTACGCTGGCAATATGTATGACAAGAAACTCCGAGACATTGCATTTAATCATATATAACTACATAATTATAAATATGAACAGTAAAAGTATCTTTCGGGTACCTAATAAAATATTGAAGCCCTATATATTAAAATGTTGGTGCGTGTACGTACCAGGAATCTATATCTTGTGCACAATCATATCAATTATATTATATTTATATCTTTACAAAGAGTAACAAATATTCTTAAACAGTTACCCATGATCATGTATAAATTATGTATCTCCACGGGGTAACAACTATTCTTAAACAAGTTACCTATCACTATAACCATTCATGTATACATGTTAACCTTTTATTTTTGTGGTACCTCATAATCATTTACTAACATTATGCCATATATAGCAAACATGGATCTGTATTTTCCATGCATTTTTCTGTATTTATGAATATGTCCATTAGGTATGTATTTTTTTTACATATACTTTTTTTGCATATTTTTCCTCAATCACTTGTTTATGGCTATGACTAAATATATTATATACGGTCACACTCCTAGAAAACATATTTAACGTAACTTTTAATGTTTAGTGCTTGAATGGTAGCTGTCCGAGCTAATGTAATATATTACATTTTGTAAACAGATAAATTCCATATCTGTAAATAAAACCCATGACCCAAGGGGTCATTGGCGAATTAGGAGTGTAACCGCAGCGCCATAACAGGACGTGAAACTAGACCATGCTATGCAATGCTTGCAGTAGCCTGGTTTGCATTTGCATGAACAAACATTTAGTGTGTCTTGTAAACAGGTCACAACACCTTCCATGGGAAGCGGTTGACCTATTCACCTGTAGCGGAAACACATGACTTCCGAGCCGTATGGCTACGTGTTCATTTTATTCTTGTTATTATGTAAAACGCTGAGATAGCTAGTGTTACGCTATCGACGCGATCCTCCTATATTTCAGTTCAACTTACATTTCTCAACTGAGCGGTCATCCGACCATACCCTCCTATACTCCAGTGATGGAGCTAAGAAATAAAGTTGTTAATAAGTTAACTCAGTCCGTTTGAGTCATCTCCCTTATTCTAAAGAAGAACCAAAATCTACTAGATATCACTCAGACGAGAAGGGGAAAAAGAACCACAATGCTTACGTATAACAGTCGTAAGAAAAGACATACAAACTGCCGCAGTCCTATACCATTGTAAGAGGTGGAAAGCGGACAGTAAGACATAATCCCTCTAATTAATAAAGGGAGAAATCTCGAGAGGGTAATTAGGAGTGATAAATCTAAATTAAACTAAGCCGCTTAGGTAGGGGTGACGTCAAGAAGCCGGTGCTACTTGTATACAAAACCAACAGAGAGACAGGTGGTATATATAAGCTTCCGAACTACAGCTAGGCAGTGATACCAACCCCTCTAACCCTACTCCCCCAGCAGGAGACGAAAAATGACCCTACATAACTGAAAATGACCCAACATTCTGCGGCTATGATAATAAATAAATCTTTAGATTGTGTTTATATGCAATATCATGAATACTAATAAGCATATTGATCTAAACTTACCTTGTTACAATTACCCTACACTTGAAAATATTGCCTTGTTGTCTAAGATTTTCCCCAGATTACCCTACGCGTAGGGCAAGTACCATACAGTTGGCAACACTGTAGCTGGTATGGTACTAGCGTTGTAGGATACCGCTCAGATGTCGCGAGTTCGCGCCTTCCCCAGTGCTACGAAAAATCACTGGCTCTGTAGCACGAAAAGTTACTACTGCAGTGTGGGATCTTTAGCGGTGGGAGGTTGAAACCGACAAACTTCAAGTCAATGGTCCCTTTAGTGGGCATATTTCATGTGAATAGGTTTCATATACTATAATAATAATAATTATGATAATAATAATAGGAACCTTGAGGAGGGTTTCCAGTGAAAATAAGAACAGAGAGGGCTAGAGAAACAGTAGGTCAATAGTACAATTAATATGCGAGGGTAAAGAACAGAATACTGGAGTACAAATCTAGGCCCTTCATAATTTACGAGGAGCAAAACAAACTCATTACTGCCTCGAGGACAACCCATATATCAAGGCAACATTATCATCTGAACAGAAAGGAAATTAGTCTCAAGGTTGACTACTGAGCCCCCAAGAGATCTTTCAGTCTGACGTAAGTATGAACCAGATTTTCACGGCTGAAGAATGCATATCAGTATTTTACACTCGGGGAGAGAAGAGACGAAGTGTAAATGATTAAAGAAATGTGAAGAAGAGAGACTAGATGAGACGCCGATTGTACTCAGAAACTTGGATCAAGGTGTGGCGATGGTGTTTACCAGTACAGCGCAATACCTCCGAAACGTCACTGCGTTAAAATAAAACTTTCTTAGACGACCTGCAGCTCCTCAACGTCCAGTCCTTCATTTGTCATTCACCCTCTGCGTATACAAATACTGCAATACGTCTCGTATACATAGCGCTTCTTTGTGAATAATCACCTTTCCCCTGCAGGTTTTGAGCAAGGTCTCTATATCTATGGGTCTGAGTAGCTGACCGTAAAGTATCTCCTTTCCCTGCAGGTCTGAGCAAGTCTCTATATCTATGGGTCTAAGTTACTGACCGTACAAATACTTGACACAAATGTTTATATGTCCTTCTGGAATTTCTCTGCCCTCCTGAAATACTGCACGGGAAAGGGACAAAGAGAGTAGTGAAACGAGAGAGAGAGAGAGAGAGAGAGAGAGAATGGTATTGCATATTTATTGGATTGTGTCGTATTAATCATCCTTTGTCCAGAAGAACAATGCACTTCATCGTGCAAATATGTATTTATTGAATATTTTTTTAGCTTTTTCTGAACTGTTTGAAAGGGGAAGCTCGTTAAAGCTTTTCTCAGATGATAATAATAATAATAATAATAATAATAATAATAATAATAATAATAAAGTTAATTATTATTATTATTTTTATTATTATTATTATTATTATTATTATTATTATTATTATTATTATTATTATTTTATTATCTTATCGGTGAACAGTGAATATGTAGGCCTATATAATGGGCATCACATATCAAAGACGATTGCGAACGTGAGATTAGACAAATTATTGCAAATACTGAGAAACTGTCATCAAAAGCGAAAGAATAAACTACTCGATTAAGTAAATAAAATCGTATTAAGTCTTTCGAAGAACTAACCTAACAACTTTTCATGATAGGAAACAAACAAAATTGTTACCTCGATTATGAAGAATGCTCGTTAATTCAATGAACAGTTTATGCATTCGCAGTCATCTGTTTACGAACACAGCTGAATATGAACATAATTCATAGCGAAAACTTCCAACGTGTTCACACAACAGTATTAGTCATTCGTTATAGCGCCCATAAGCCGAAATTCACGCGTGTATGAGTGTCCAAAAATTCATAGAACCCAGGTAATAACCAGAGAAATATACATGTGAAACAATAACGCGAACAGTAATCATACTTTGCAAAAGAATATATCAACGCTGGCGTGGTTTTGCTATAGTGCAAAATATGAGGCAGTTTTTGCATTACAGAGGATAACAATTAAACCAGCAGTGAGGTCTATAATACGCACATGCATTTTTACAACGAACTGCTGGCACTTATATCACAATTTTCGTAGGTATGGAGATATATGTGGATCATTACAATGACAATTTAAGAGAGAGAACTGCCTACACTGAATTCAAGGCTGGGCGAAATTTGAGCATAGGTCTAGTGGCAAGATGGCGGCTACTAAACCTGGCATCACAACAGTGATCTCTAGAACGGTGCTGTACTTACTGTTCATACCACGGGACTCACTTCAAGTTTACAGTATTCTAAGGGCACTGTAGGGCCTCTTATTATTGGATCCCAAAAGGAGAATGCCTTCCTGGAGGAACAAATTTGTCAGGCAGTCAACTGGAGACGCCATTAAGCCACTTGCAAGACTATGTCAAGGTTTTCTTTCACATCAGGGTCATGACACTATTTCTAGACTGCGTTTACTTAGATGACGATTAGGTAGGTGCCAGTAGGAGCAACATTGATGCTCCAGAGGAAGTAATGAAGTTCTTTATTTGGTGCAAAATACATTTTAGGATGAAGACATTAATTGCTGAAAGGAAGTCAGAATTTCTTTAAATAGGTGTAAACAAAATGAAAAAAAATCTTCGGTAATTTTTGGTAAATAAAAGAACAATACGCTAATTAAATAAGAGAATGGAAAGCTTTTTTTTTCATATTCATTCACCCTCGTTATTTTCGTTATTTGTATTCCAACAAGATCATATTCTGTATGGTAAGGTCTTAGATATCTTGATATAACTGTGTTTTAAGTGATAGAGAGAGAGAGAGAGAGAGAGAGAGAGAGAGAGAGAGAGAGAAAGTATTTTCCTGTATGGAAATTGTGAACACCAGCATAGCAACAAATTACTGTCAAAACATACGACGCGCACCTGTGACGTCACAGTGCGGGAACCGAGCGACCGACGATCTCACCTTATGTTATTCCATCTTGGGATGTCCTAGGTCAAGATCAAGTTGAAATCACGAGCGTACGTAACCAACTAGGAGTGCCAACTTTACGCAAATGGAATTTTTTCTGTTCTGTCTATAATTACGATATACATACATATGCATATATATATGCATATACGTAAAATTTTATATACATATAAGTATCCAGCTCAAATTATGTAATCGTACGGCAGGTGATTTTATGGCTTGTGTCAGCGCAAATATTGGCAATCCTTATTAATAATTGCCGAAATTGTCGTTTTCGGTCAGTTTCCCTCTAGACATTGTAAGTGTTGCTGAGTGTGATTTTCATCTTCAAAATTCGTAACGTACCCGCGGTTCGGAGTGGATATTCCCAAATTCCTCATCAGCGGAGTTAATATAAGGGTACAGGATTCGTCCTCCAGGTATGATTTCATGATATTTGCACAAACAAAAAATTTAACTTTAGGCCTATGTGGCGTGAGCGAGATTGGAAGCCTAGGCCTATGTTCAACAAGGAAGCTTTAGCCAGGTAATGTCTTATGATGTCTGGGTAATTCTAAAGAATAACTCCGCACGGACTGCAAGGAACGTAACCGCGATTACGACATACACTAGGGATTGGGGCTTCCAATGTATTTCGCCTTGTTTAGTACTGGCCCCTGGGGGTTCATTACCGTCGACCGCCCAACATAACGGTAAATTCTTAATAAGCAACCCGAATACTAAGGGAAACTGTAATTTCCAAAGAAATACTCGGATTATTATTTACATTTACCGTCTTCAAAAGTACTGATTCGCCATGGGGCGGGGGCAACCGCTGCTGTTATATAAATAGTTCGAAAGCGCAACTTCTGCTGTCACTATGCACCGCCAAAAATGGCGGGAAGCGTGGTTGCACTCAGATTCGGGAACTTTGCGTAAGGCACTGGGGCTCTTTTTCGAGTGAAAACCGTGACGGGTTTAAGCTAGTTTTATAAACTACGATTAGGGTTTAAACCTTCAGGTTAGCTCGTCAGCGAATGATTCGTTCTAAAATGGAATTGTCCTTTGGTAAGTTTGGTTGTGTAGTATGGCCCTACCGCCAAACACGTTATTTATTTATTTTTTTTTTTTTTTTATTTTAATTTCGTGAGCAGTGTTCATTCTGGTGCTTCACCTTCTTCACACCTTTATATATATATATATATATATAATATATAGTATATATATATATATATATATCTTATTGATATTAGTGATACAGGAAATACGAGTCTACTACCTATATACTCTAGCTACGAAAGATTGAGCTATATTTTATATAATATTAGCGGCGATGCCACGTTTCCCATCTTGCCAAAGGAGGCATTTAATCCTAATCCAGTAAGGTGCGCTTTCAGAATTTAACCTCGAGGTAAAGGGTAATCATGAGATTGGACATATTCGAGAGTGCAGTCCCGCTGTTTGTTTTCACTTAGTATCAATGAATATAGGATATTTTATATGTTCTATTCCTTGGGTTTTTACGGTAGTTCCAGTGTTGCCTTGTAGTACTACTCTGATTTGTATTAATGTTGCCTTACGAGAGAGTATCATAGGATTAATTCCGGTGCAAGGCCAGGTTTATATATATATATATATATATATATATATATATATATATATATATATATATATATATATATATATATATATATATATATATATATATATATGTGTGTGTGTGTGTGTGTGTGTGTACATATATATATGTCTCAAAAAATCACCATAACGTGACTGGAATATCTGAAGTAATAATAGTCCACACTTATGTAAAAATGTGTATTAAAATACATAAAAGACGGGAGCTTTCGTCTACTTGATCAGTAGACCTCATCAGCCGTGCTGATTTTTCCTTTTTAAAAAATATATACAAAAAAGTTACGAAGGACAGGCAGGACTCTGGAACCGTTCCCAAGGGAGATAACAACCAAAACAAACTATCTCAGTCATGTTATTCCCTCGTTCAAATGTCTGGCCAAGAGACGAGCCGATCGTCGTGGTTGAACTACCTCCTCTGTGTGTTCGGCTGTTCCCTCGTCCAAATCTTCTGCATCGGCACCTGCAATGGGGGTTCTTCCTTCCAATACCTGGGCAGGAGAAAGAGAGACAACCTGGGCAATAGGAGTGGTGCAAACAACGTCTGTACTAATATTTACAGTTTTAAGAACCAAATAATTTAAAAATGTATCCTTTTGGGTAAATGATTTGTTAAAGTCAAACACGTTTAAAATATTGATAAGAGCCCCCTCAACTACTCTGCGTCTACTTACGTTATTAACTTTGTAAATTACTCTCGCTCCTTCCCAGTCAATTACATGCCCTAACTCTAACGTGTGTCTGGCAACTGAACTATATTTCGATCCCATCCTGCATGATCGCTTATGCTCCTCTAATTTTATACCTAATCCCCTGCCTGATTCCCCATAATAACACTTATTGCAATCTTTACACGGTACTACGTAAACCCCAACGTCATCTTTCCTTTCTTTTTCATGATTCCTAATCAACTTTGATTTTAACGAGGTATTATACCTAAAAGCTAAATCCAACCTATTTTCCCTATTCTGTTTTAATAAATGCTGCACCCTTTCCAAGCTATGATGATAAGGAAGCGGAATACACTGACTACTTTTGAATTCATATTTTCCAGTCGGTGGATAATAAAAGTTTTTTCTAGCCTTGGTAAACGCTTGGTCAATAAAATATTTTGGGTAACCCAGTCTCGTAAAAACACCTCTTATATGTTCCATTTCCTTGTCTATGTACTGTGGATCATAAATCCGAGCCCTCTCGTTACCATGTTGACGATTACAGTAGACTTTATACGCTGGCTATGGTATGAATAAAAATTAATGTACATCTCTGCTTTGGTGTCTTTTCTGTATACACTTAAATGTAAAGTTAAAAGTAACAGGGTCATGGTGAACCAGAACGTCCAGAAATGGTAAATTATTGTCGACCTCAAATTCAACAGAAAAGTTAATGGATGGCTTCAAATTATTAACAAATTCTATAAAACGGTTAAACTGAATAACACTACCTTTATAAATCAAAAAGATATCATCAACATATCTGACCCACAGAAAAGGCTTAATGTCCTCAGGGTGGACTATTATTACTTCAGATATATATATATATATATATATATATTATATATATATATATATATATATACATATATAGTATATGTATATATATATGTATATATATATATATATATATATATATTATATATATATATATATATATATATATATATATGTATTAGTATGCCAGGAAGACGCTATTGCGGAAGTGGCACACCAAACGATGTTGTAGCGCCTCAGCGGCGTAGTTGGTATGGTATTAGCGTTCCACTTCGGTGGTCGCGGGTTCGATTCTCGGCCATTCCGTTGAGGAGTGAGAGATGTGTATTTCTGGTGAGAGAAGTTCACTCTCGACGTGGTTCGGAAGTCACGTAAAGCCGTTGGTCCCGTTGTTGAATAACCAACAGGTTCCATGCAACGTAAAAACACCATACAAACAAACAAACGATGTTGTTTTCCGCGGGCCCACTCTCTTTAACGCGCCAGGTAAGCTAAAGACACGAAATTCCACTTACTAGAATACGAAATATTCTATTAGAAATGTTTGAAACTACACCGCGGCAAGTTATTCCTGATGCAGTGATGGATTTTCATTTCATTTCACGATTTCTAAACAAGTATTAGAAATATTCGAAGATCGACACTGCAGAATATGAGGAGAATTTGTCGTAGATCCTGTATAACCATAATTATTTCCTTTTCCTCCGAGCGACGTTTTCGGTAGAATTGTTAGAGAACCTCTCTCTCTCTCTCTCTCTCTCTCTCTCTCTCTCTCTCTCTCTCTCTCATACTTACACATTTCTGATGTGGTTAGAGCTTTTATAGCCATACAGTTATTTTGTTTTTTTATTGGGGGGCGGGGGGTAGGGGGTGGGGTGGGGATGGGATATGTATTATCGATTCTGATCCGATGAACTGCGTTGCTGTTTTATGTTAAAAGTTTCTTTCTTATGTGGGAGTAGGGTATCCGAGACTCGGGGTCTTTGAACCATATCTCCTGTAGCAGAAAGTTAACACTGAGTTTTTTAAACCAAGAATATATATATTGGACAAAAAATATTTCATCCTTAGAGCTGGAAGATAAATAGTTGAGAAATGAAACAAATGTGAATCTCTATAAACCAATGATACCTCATTATTCCCTACTCAACGTCATAAGAAATATATATATATATATATATATATATATATATATATATATATATATATATACATATATATACACACACATATATATATATACATATATATATATATATATATATATATATATATATATATATCACTACCTCCCATCACATAATTCCTTGTGTTTCTGTATTCATTTTGCATCTATGAATGTGTAAGCACACAAATTTTAAGTAATTTTGTCGTTATTAGAATGAAGAAAGGATGATATCTAAGTTTTATTTTGATAGGATTAAAAACTGTGCACTCTGTTCCCGTTTTCAGATTATATATTATATCCCAGTATGAGGGATATATATCTTCTTTGGCTGATTTTGGTTCTGTTTTATGAATGGTAATACCTCAGCTTACCTCACAGTGATTTATGTCTAATACGAGAGTTGTTTTTCTTGAGTAACTTATACTCTTAGTGGTATGGTTGGTTAATATCTCCCTCTTTGGTATATATCATTTCAAGTTATTTCATTCGAGCTACGTCTGTGTCAGTGGTCGTGTGCACCTTCAATTTGTTTCTTCTGCAAACAATCCATTTTGCGAAGTATCCTTACCTGGGGGCGATGTTTACCTTTATTCGCATCGATTTTCAACTTTTCTTCTTTTTTTTCCACGTTCAATGGACGTTAAAATAAATACAGACTCTCTGATGTTTTAGCTCAGCAGGGGAGTCCAGAAATGACCACAGTTATATATATGATTCCTCGGCGTTCCCCTAGTATTTATCAGATGAACTTTTGGGAAGAGGAGAGATCGAGGGATCCAGAATCGACGATAAAGGAAATGAAATGAGGACTTCAGAGTACGTTCGAGTCCAGATGAGAAAAGAACGCATCTTTTTCCGTAGTCTTTTCGTTTCTCTGTATTTTCTTGTGCTCAGAAGCACATAGAGGGCCGTTTGGTTTGTTTACGTAGCTAGAAAGAATCGAAATGCCTCCTTGTTTGGTGGCTGAGCCAAGACGAGATAAAAAGAAATGGTAAGCGTGCGGTACAGAGGAGGAAATAAACAGGTCAATGAAAGGCGTAGATTCCTTCTCCCCGTGAAATGTTAGAGCAGGAAAATAAGGTGGAAGAATAGTGTCTGTTTCCTGCAGTTGCGAAAAAGATCCTCTGAATTTCGTTCGAAATTAAAACTGATTAAAACTGGGAGCAGCATCTCAAGTTGGGAAATAAAACCAGTGCAACTGACACCTCTCTATGTTGAGAAATAAAACGGACTGCAACTGAGAGCATCTTTAGTAAAGCAAACTAAATTGACGTGAAGTATATATGTTAATTGCAGCAAAAAAATTAGGAAAATAAAGAGACTTAAAAATGAAAGTATTTCGAAAGGAGAATTTTGCATGTAGGTCAAAGACATGGTAACTCCAACTTCTTTTTTGGTGCACGATTTTATAGCATGAATTTGTATAATTTAGAATATTACTCCACAAATAGTCCGTTAATATGGAATTCACAATGCTTAAGGAATAAGTTATCCCTGTCTATATCTTGACTGTACGTGCCCTAACCAAGATGTAGACCAATTTAGCATGCATCACTATACTGTGACCGGAAATTAAAAAAAAAAAAAAAAAAAAAGGAAACGTTCGAGCAATCTATTGGCATAAACTATAAGAAATGGGCTTTATGTAATAGCTGTTTTCCCGTATCTGTGAGTCAGACGTCGCGCCTGATCTTAATGGCTGTCTCACGATCGTAAGCTGCTCGTTCCTAGTGACTAGGTGATTAATTATGCATTATTCAGAGTTTTGCTTAACTTGCATGATACTGAAAACGAGTATGGTAATCGAACTTAGTCGAAGATTGTGTTGTAAGAACCAGGCAGTAAATGAAATGTTTAAGAATAACTTTTATCCCATATAGGAGGTAAGAAAGACAAAAGTTCGCTTTGGAATAAAATAAAGCAACCGATCTGATAAGTGTCCGTGGGGGAGCTCGAACAGATACAAAATTGAAGAAGTCAATACAAATGATAATCAGAAACCATTCATGTTCTCTCTCAAAAATGCTTCACAGCGCAGCACCCTGAAAAAACATAGAATTCCTCAGATATCCGACCCGCCAACCATGAGAGGCCCAACGGCCCAACGAGCTCTTAGGTGACTTTCTCTTTACCCCAACTTCTTCAATTCTTCAGTTCTGTCAAGTCCTTCGGTGTCAAACGTCACCTATCACGTGGTTGTTGTTGGCTTTACTCTTGTTTTATTTTTAGTTGGTTCTCGCCGTCGTCCTGATATTATACTCATGATGACTAAAAGGATAAACTATATTCCTGAATCGCCCTTTCTGATCGCATACCGCGTAAACAACTGCTAGGGAGGCTGCGGTTCATATCTAGCATCAGTCAGAATTATGCAGATTCGGAATCGAGAGAAAAATAAGAGAGCTGGTCATCATTAAGATAATAAAGGACTCCCTTCTCTCCCAAGAGATAATCAGAGAATTTCAGCCTCAATTACTGGATTCACTTGCCGATAAACCAAGAGAGATTTACATTATCGTATCTCGAACATCCGCTGACTTTCCAATGAAGGTAATTAAACACTTCATAAGAATGTCTGCTACTTTAGCATTACGTGCCCTCACCAGACAAAAACAACAGCAACAACAACAATAACAACAACAACAACAACAACAACAATAATAATAATAATAATAATAATAATAATAATAATAACAATAGGAAAATTATGTAACCTAAGAATTCTTATTGGTCAGAAAAAGTTCTTAATAAAGTCTGTTTCAACAATACAAGTCATTGTTCCTCTCGTTCAAGGACTTCCAGCACGACGCTCTAATATAAGACAGAACATTCGTCATATATGCAGTTCTCTCTCTCTCTCTCTCTCTCTCCCATTATTCCAGGTAAGAATTTAGACGTGACACATTTTTTCGTTACGTGTTTTGTACCGTCTCATCTTACATCCTCCTCTCTCTCTCTCTCTCTCTCTCTCTCTCTCTCTCTCTCTCTCTCTTATATTGTTATTCATGGTGGGTATGATCGATATTTTTTTTTGCAAGTTTTTTTTTAAGCTGTCGTCAGAGAAAACAGTACATAAAGAATATTTGTCTTCCAGCGTGTGCACAAGTGTGTGTATGTGTGTGTGTGTGTGTGTACGAGTACATATGCTTCTCGATTCTCGATGAAGTTTGGGTAAATGTGTGAGGAAATCTCGAAAAGTATATTTATAGACCATGCAGTTTTAGAAATACACTACATGTTCTTCGAAAGAAGATCGTCCTAGTTCCATTCATTTGCTAGCATTGTGTATCCTATCTCTGAGTAAAGAAACAAATCAAAAGATAAGATTCCTTTTTTCGATTTTGTTTTCATCTTTTGAGCTTCATGTTCTCTGATGTTCTTAATGACTTTCTCCTCTCTTCTCTCTGGCTCCCCCTCGAGCTAAGCAATTATTCATGCTCGGGTTGTCAGATCCTCAGTTATTAGATGTTGTGTGTTATGTCCTCCTCGGGTGATATTGACGTAATTTTGCCTAATTGTTGTTGATATCTATTGCGAGTGATCAAATCCTAGGGTAATGATATATATAGGAGGATAGTGCCCTCAATGCACATCACTTTACGTAATGTAGGCATTGCGGAAGGGTGCTTGCGCTTTCCCTTCGGCCCCTGGCTGCCCCTAATATTTAGTCTTTTACTTTACCTCCGTTCCCGCTTCTTTTCTTCCATCTTGCTGCTGTCCAACCTCTCCAGCTATTGCTTCTTAGTGCTGCCTTGGAGTTTTCTTCATCTCATTTGTTTCTGAATCATTTACCCGTTTTCATCCACTCTAGCTTTCTCTTTTCACTCCCTGAACCGCTGAATGGCTGAGTGACATAGCATTTGGCTTGATAGCCGAATTTCATGGTTCATTCTTCTCGTCACTGATAGATTTTGTGAGCGATCCATTCGTGGGTGATCTCCTTAAAGGATGGTTGGTACCTTTACATAATATCTTCCACTTACAATATTCTTTGTGGACAATCCGCTTATTAGAAAGTCTCTTTTGCCGCTACGTTGATACCTAAGCATTCCATATTCTAAATGTGTTGTAAGCGTAGAAACAGCAGTGAACTGAAATATGTGCTAGTCAAGTCAAACAATTACAGGTTTGTTAGGAGTGATAAAACTACGTCTATGCTTCCTTCATTTATTATAATGTCTGAACCGAAGTGAAGGAACTTTACTTTTTTATGCATTCATATTATTTCTTTTGGTCATAGGCTAAAATTAATGAATCAAGGCAGGATACTACGTTTGTTCACGACAGATTATCAAAACTCCTTGGTGATAGAACCGAAATGCGATAAAAGAAACGGTATATAGTCATGAGGTTACAAATAAGTACATACTTAAAACCAAGCTGAAGAAATTATTACGTTTGAGCGCGAAAATATAAGGTGGAAATGTCTGTCAGTTTTCAGCAGCTGAGGAGAAAGATCCCCAGAATTTCCCAGGAAATTAAATCCGCGAAACTAAGAGAATCTCAAGTTAGGAAATAAAGCTGAGTGAAACTAAGAACGTCTCAAGGGAGGAAAAATCAGTAGCTGTAAAGTATATTAACGGAAGGAAGGAATTTCCAGTAAGAGAATACATTATATTTTTCATATATCAGTAAAGCCTATTGCATAGAATATATTAAGGACCCCTTTATTTGGACACTGAAACAATGAAAGGTTAAAGGTCGTGGCGTTTAAATTCTAAGACGCGGGAAGAGGATGTGTACTTTTCACAGCATTTGTATGTAGAAAACAGACAGCATTTCTGTTTGGTTGGTTGAGTTTTTAAGAGGAAAATATATTTGTCTTATTATTTGGTTTTCTGCTGTAGTGGACGTTCAAAGTATTATTTATTGAACAGATAAAGAATTTGTCAAATGGAACAAAATCAAAAGTTCATGGTATATGTGTTAAAAAATATTCTTATGATGGCATATGAAATCAAAAGGGTCAACAAGAGATAAAAAGAAAAGGAAGAAAAAGCATGAACTCGATACAGAATGATGAAAAAACAAATGCGAATCGTAATGGAAAACGAGTACACGCTTAAAAGAAATAAAGGGGGAGTAAAGGAACAAGAAACAACCAACCAGTTTTCCTCCGAAAAGGATTTACGTTAGTCAACACCCTTACAAATCCTGAGAAATCCCACTCCTCAATCGTGCGAGCGCCGGTGAGCCCTCCCCCTCCTCCGATACCCATCCCCGCCCCCTCCCGCAGCACTGTTCTTTTACATTTTCCCTGTCCCCTTTACATTTTCCCTTTATCTCTCCTTTTAGTCTTGAACGCGTGAACAAATCACTATGGTTCCAAACATCATCCATCAGTTGATACTTCTCTCAATTCAGTCTTCATTTTTGTCTTTTATTAATAAAATAGGCATTAACAATCCTTACAATTTGTAATATTGTATAGTATACATTATAATGTATTTACATATATGCAATTAGTAACTTTGATATTGTCTATTATTCATCATTATGTATTTACATAAATGCACTTAGTCATTAAAGTGTATTCACTACATTACAATTTTTACATTCATCTAAATATGTTTTTAAAGTACAAACATATTGACTCGTGAACACTTTTTGAACAGAAGTTTTAAATCCTATTTTGTTTACATTGAGTGTATTAACCATTCTACTTTTTATCCATCGAAGTATTTGCGGGTGAGTACTTATAAAATCCTAGGTATCTTCTCATCCATATCTCTACTATAAAATCAGATATATTGGGACCTTTGCCGGAAATTCCCTAGAAAAAATTAGGTTTTCGTTTTGTATTTGTTTAGTTCGGAAGGTATATCTTCGGGTCAGATTCAATAAACCATAGTTGATACTTTTCTCACTTCTGTCTTGTTTTCAGTTCGTTCGCTTCATCTTCCTAATCGTATTTCAGAGAGCTCGGAGTGATGTATCTCACCGTTGCGTGCAAAAACGACGATGGGTCGACCTGATCGCGCTAGTCCAAAATTCCCTCTTAAGGATTTTTTTTTTTTATTTCCTTTTTTTTTTTTTTAGAATTCGGAAGGCATTTCTTCGGGTCAGATTCAATTGGTCATAGTTTATAAACAGTGGAAGGTTTGGTCTTAAAATCTTTCGTATAAGGATGGTTGTGTGTCTGTGTGTGTGTGTGTGTGTATGTGAGTGTGTGTGTGTGTGTGTGTGTGTGTGAGAGAGAGAGAGAGTGAGAGAGAGACAGAGAGAGAGAGAGCGTTTCTTCTCCATAAAGGTGCTAAGAAGGCAAATAACTTAAATTTTTTTAGGAATGCGGAATTTAAACTTATGAAAATATCACAGGGAAACATTAAGCAAGGTTGCTTTTTCAGACAGTGTTTAGCCCTAAATTTTATATTCCACTCCATTTATAGTCGGTTATATTCTTCACTCGCAGACTGAACCGTGAATGTAAAATTTTATAACCACAGGTGTTAGGAATGCATATGATTTTTGTGTGTGTGAAAATTTCCATATTTGTTCACACAAATGGCAAACACCCATACGCTTAAATAATGAAAGTACTTTCGAGAAGGAATAATTGGTTTATGGAATGCGAATTTGGTAACATACAGCCCACTGTCATGGCTTTTCTGCGATGCATTGTGGTGGCCAAAGGTGAAAGGAAAAGTACAGACCAATAGTATTAAAATTCTTGCCCGTCTTTGCTATACGTTTTCATTTTATTCTCGAGTGAGTCTCCTGGAAGGCAAGAGTCAGCGAATAAGAAAAATTTTGAGTTCGCTTGGAAGAGATCAATTGTTCTTATGATCTTATAGAATTTCTCTTTGTTTAAGATTACAGTGACAGATTCTTTCAAGTTTTTTTTTTAAGTTGTTTCGCACCATTTTTATAATTCGAAACAGGCCAGAATTATTTTGACTTGAAAGGAAGAATGAAATGTCCTTTGACAAGCTATTAAGGTGTTAGAAATAGAGATGAATTAGTGAATTTCATTTCCTGAACCTAAATTAAATTTCAAAGAAATACAAGTGAAGTTCATGCGAATGATATAAAAACCGGTTTAATTAAATGGCTTGTTTCAAGTTTTACATGTCAGAGGAAAAATAAAGATAGTAAAGTTATTCGTCTTGGGTTCCACGAAAGAAAATGTTACCACAACGAAAGGCGTGAAGAAAAAAGTTCATCTCCATTTCAATTTTCTGAGTCGCCTATGCCAACGTTCTCCCAGTAAACAACGTTTGTTGAACAGTCTATTTTTACCGAGCTTTGCTTAGAATGGACTCCTGAATGAAGTCCTGTTATTTCCTTCTCTTCCACCTGGTAAACGTCTGAAGGTGCCGCAAAATGCAAATGTTTAAATACGAAGTTCCAACATTGGTAGAAGGGTCAGTACAACTTTTATGTCATGAGTAAGTGGCAACATTGGATGGGCATCACCCTCGCCAAATAACCAAACAAATGGGTTGGTGTTTGCTTCTCACCTCGGTGGTAGCGGGTTCGATTCTCGGCCATTCCACTGAGAGTGAGAGATGTGTATTTCTGGTGATAGAAGTTCACTCTCGACGTGGTTCGGAAGTCACGTAAAGCCGTTGGTCCCGTTGCTGAATAACCACTGGTTCCATGCAACGTAAAAACACCATACAAACAAACAAACAAATGGGGATTCAAAGAGAAATAAACCTCTTGTAATCTAGCTAAAACCTGAACAGAAGATTTGAAATCAGTATGACTCACTTAGGATTGGGCAAAGTAGATTAACTCATAATTGTATTTTGGAGGATGCCAGTGTTGCAATGTACCTACTGTGATAGAAGTCCCCAACCTCCAATTCGTGAGCACATTTTGGTAAGCACCTTCAGATTTGATCTTTTATGGATGAAATACCATTTAGATGGTATGGATATTTGATAAATTTTAATGATATTGTGAAATACTACGAGATGGCAAGAATTTGGACTAAATACGAATCTGTTTTGTGCATTTATTTACTGTATTTATTCTCCTATAGAGAAAAACCTTGCAGTCTCTTGCTGCCTTATAGAAAATTTGACTGAAAATTTGCCGTAACCGAGCTGGGTTCTATGGCCTAATCTTCATAACCAGTCAATCAATCAAGTGACAAGAATAGAGTTTCCTTTCATTCCTAAAGGTCAGCCTTGAATTTTATTTTTACTAAATATTATATCCATGGCATACTTTGTAATTTCCACCAAAGATAAATGATACTTGGGGTGTATTTCCATTTAGAGTCTCACACATTCGAAAGACGAGGAATATATTTCCGGGTCCCTAGGGGGCTCACTGCCGTCAGCACACCTCAGGGGTTGCACCGTCGGGATTACTCAAGTTCCTTGCAGGGTCCCTTCGGCCCCTAGCCGCAGCCTCTTTCATTCCTTTTACTGTACCTCCGTTCATATCTTTCTTCTATCATGCTCTCCATCCTCTCCTAACAATGGTTTCACAGTGCAGCTGCTTTGAGGTTGTCCTCCTGTTACACCTCTCAAACCTACCCACTCTCAATTTCCCTTACAGAGCTGAATGACCCCATAGGTCCCAGCGCTTGGTCTTTGGCCTAAGCTCTATATTCCATTCCATTCCTATATTTTCGGAAGTTGCTGTTGCTTCTACTTTAGGATCAACGTTAATGGTTATGTAGTAGTTATGGTTAACCATAAACTTTCAGTTTCCTTGCTCATGGTCACGCACAGCAACATTTTTCCTAATCTTCCCTCGTTTTCCTCTTCCGTGTAATGAAGCCTTTTAATTCAACGGGTGAGAGGTCAGTTTAAAACTCTAATAACCAATCGCTTTCCCCTCTTCTGAAATATACGAGTAGATATATATATACATGGAAGGATGTGGCCTACAGTGGTAAGCACTGTAGGCCAAGGAGCTTCAAAGTGTATGTTTTTGTAAAGATTCCATTTTGGTAACGCCCTGGTCTTTCACTCGTGGCCTATTTTGAGCCTGACGGGAGGTAGAAATTCAGTTTTTATTATTATTATTATTATTACCAACGCGAGTTTGTTGATTTCAAACAATATCCGCAGCAAAAAAAATAAAAAAGCCGAAGAAAATTTTTTATATGCATCTACAAAACCTGTAGAAGGAAAATCCAGATTAATATTTCGTAGTACAGTCTCTGTAAATAAAAACCTGAAATTGATTATCTGTATGTATTTGCTCCCCCTTATAGGAGAGCAAAATCGATAGTTCTCACAATCTTTTGTTGTCAATCTGGTCTCAGAGATAGTTGTGCGGTAAAGATTCTTGGGCCTTCCTATGTTCGTATGTGTTTGGCATGTAAAACATATGCACACGTGTGTGTGTGTGTATGTGTATGAAATCTTCCAGTATCTATTTTACAGTCAACGTAGACTTGAAGGCAGATGCTACGAGGACGAAAATTGTATCCTTCAGAGAAAGATGATCCAAGTGGCTTTGGGTTGATGTAAAATCTAATGTTATTGGTTCCATCTTTGAGTAAAGGTTGAAGATACAAAGGCGCGTTTGCAAGTAGCTTAAGAATAAAGGAGCTGATTTGTTTGTTGAAGTTGAATTCCTGTTCTTTTTATTATTTGGATTACATTTACCCACTCCGCTCTCTCTCTCTCTCTCTCTCTCTCTCTCTCTCTCGCTCTCTCTCTCTCTCTCTCTCTGTGCTAAGTACACCTTTTAATGGACTTGATTGGCATCAAGCTTCGATGGTACTGTATCATTTTTGTTCTTTGGTGATTATTACTGGGTAAAACTTTGCTTGGGTGGATCTACCTGTTGCGTTCGAAGTTTCCTGCGGGCGATATTTACTTAGGTCACCTCTTTGTGATGACCTCTGTTAGCTGAGATCTCTTCCACTGGTAATTTCTTGGTTGGCATTGTACTTTGGTAAACCCATCTTCGATATTAAGATTTATGAATGGTCTCATTTGTGACTGATCTTATTTCAGTGTAATTTTCTTTGTAGTTGGTCTATATATCTTTTCCATTGAAAATTTTCGAAAACCTTTAGAAAAAGGCATACGACATTTTTATCCCGATGGTATACGATGTGTCATTACTATAGTTGTCTACTATACATTTGGTGCGTGTTGTTATAACTGTTGAAGTGCAGTGTATTTCTCTGCTAATTGAATGAAATTGTATATATTTTGCTCGAAAAAAAAGCTATGCTTTACTAACTGACTGTAATCATTCAAGCTGACTTTGCATGTCTGATATTCAGTTATCCCCTGAATCTGCGGAGGTCTGTAAGTTGTACTTCTTAATTTCTCTGCTAATTGAATGAAATTGTATATATTTTGCATGAAAAAAAAAGTTATGCTTTACTAACTGACTGTAATCATTCAAGCTGACTTTGCATGTCTGATATTCAGTTATCCCCTGAATCTGCGGAGGTCTGTAAGTTGTACTTTTTAATTTTGTTACGATCATCTATTTACTATATTGAACAAATTGTATCCACATTTTTTACCAATTTTCTCTCCCATAAGTGAATAAATTAATCTAATTTCATTAATTATTATATATAATTAATTTACATATATTAACTATAAATAAATAAATAAATTATATAGATTTTTTAATAACATATATATATATGTGTGTGTGTGTGTATGTATGTATATGAGTATATATGTATATACGTATACTATGTATGTATGTAACTAATTACAATAATTACTCGTCGGAAAGTATTGCAGTGTACGCTGTTGTTGGGTATAAATATAACTCATTACAATAGAATTACTCGTCGGTAGCTACTGCAATGTACGCTGTTATACGGAAACTCTTCTTCTCCCTCGGGCATGTGTGAATGTCTTTTTCGTTTCTTATTTTGTCGGGAAAAGGCACATCGGTCTTGTCCCTTCAACAACTAATTTACAGCTGTACTAGAAGGGAGAAAATGAAAGTTATAATGTAGCCCTGTGTCGCTTCAGGCTCAGCGAACAGGGTCTCGGGTCCTCTGAATAGCTTGACGCAAATACGGACCTGGACATTTTGGGTAGCCTAGAATTCACTTACATGGTCGCAGTCGGATTTCGGTGTTTTACAATATTGGAAACTTTTCGGTTACTTCTAAAGCACCGAGGAATTGCACTCAGTTGCCCGAGTAACGTTCTCTTTTTTAGCTTGTTTACGGTTAAGGGAGTGAAATTAACCTTTTTTTACTCATATTCTTTTTTATTCCGTTAGAGCATAGGAGCAGTTTACGGCGACAGTTTTGTCTGTAATGAATCGTGTATTACTGTCTCGTATCAGTAATGAATCGTGAATTTCTGCCACGTTTAAAATAAAATCCAAGTTAAAAGCATTCATTTTGTAACGGCAGTATTTCCAAGAGAACCAATTATAATGACAACCAGTGCTGCCAGCAATTTTGATATTTAGGAGCAAACCATCGCTGACAATTTGCTTTTCATTCTATAACAGCCCCGACTGTGCTACTGAAACACTGTTACTCTGTTGCTGCTTCTGCAGAGTTTTCGGGACTCATCTAGGTTTCCATGCATAGTTAGGTCCAACTTTCTTTTAAGTAATATATCTGAGCCTCAGATTACCAAATATATCAACTGCGCTGCGCCTTGGGATCTTATTCCCAAAGGGTGTAGTTAGAATTCCAAGGGTTCAGATAGAAAGTTATAGAGCTATATTTCGAAACACTGCGAGTGACTTGAGCTGATGAATGTCGAATTCTGGTTGGGGAATAATGAAGTATTTGCGGCTTAAAGGTTTGAGTGAAATAATATTGGAAATTGTAGTATTGTAAATGCTCGGTGACTGGGTGCTATTCTTTATTACTTCTGTTCAGAAACTCTGAACCGTTTATGTCTTTATTGCCTCCGGATCTGCACGATTTCTGTCGATATCACAAGCTGGAGCGCCATTGAGTGAGAGAAAAGTCTGGTAAGATCACTTATTAGTTTCTATTCCCTTTCTTTAAAGATAAATTTATGCCCGTTTCTCATTTCTTTTCCTTTCTCAAAGAAGCAAATAATTATTATTATTAAAATACTGAAAAGAATGATCAGATGTATTCAGATGTATTTGGTTTTAAGTTAGCTTTTTCACCGTTGTTATTGTGTCATCTGTTTGTAAGTACGACGTACAGTTGGTACACTTAATAGACTCGATAGATAATAGATTGGTGTCAATCCTGAGAATGCAATTCTTTGGTATCAATGGTCTAAAATGGCTATATTTTAAACTAATGATTTTGAGAGAAACAAAGCAGTTGTGCGTGAAGCTGATTCGAGTGACGTGGGAACCCTGCTAAAATTTTTATATAAGAAAGTGGGAAATGAGACTTTGATACTATCAAGAACTGTGGATCACCAGAACCTCTTGCTTCTTTTTCTTTGTCGCTTCACCCTCTCTCTTCTTATCTCCATCGTTAGATGATCCTCCTTTTCTCTCTCTCTCTCTCTCTCTCTCTCTCTCTCTCTCTCTCTGTAGGATAAACATGTTTCTCATCGGATGCGCGTTCGTCATTTCCTCTCATCCGATGGCCGGCGGGACCCAGTCGGGTCCCATAGTAATGACTAATTAACTACTCGGCGACCACTTCAGGTTTCGCGTCATTACCAGGGATTCAAAGGACCCTGGCCACCATTGGAGGTCGTTGTACTGGCGCCCAACTTTCCCCTCCTCCCCTCGTGTTTTGAATGGGATTTTCGGAACGATCTCAAAAGAACTCACAACGCGAAATGATATGCTTTATCTCCATTTCTCGCTCTGCTTAACGAGCAACCCCCAAGATTAGACTGTATTAATGCACACGTGTTTGGGCATTTTTTTTTATCTCCTTTTGCCGCGGCCGTAATTGTCCTTGAACAGATACACAAACACACACCTTGAACACATACACAAACACACAATATATATATATATATATTTATGAATGAACTTTATCACATCATCATGATTCTTAAATATATACAAGGATTAAGCTGCAAAATGTCCTTAAATATCCAGTTCACTGTACCTCGTGTGTACGTTTCTATATAGATATGCGTTTGTATACTCTTTTATGTATTTTGTCTTGTTCTTCGTATCTTCCGGCTTTCGAATGAACAAAACTTTCCTCTGATTTCATAGCTATTTTCTCTCGTCGATCATAAGTCTATATATTTTTTTTATAGCGTGATTTACAACGGGAAGCAATTCGGACCTTTCCCGTTTGGTGAAAAATAAAGTCTGAATTTTTCGTCCACGGAGAGGGGAGTTCTCTTATCTCCACCGAGAGAAACTCGAGTCTTTTTTTCCGCGGATCAGAAGCAATGCTCGAACTTTTTCCAACCGTGAGTTCTTTATCTTTCTCTCCTCCGATTGCAAGAAATTCCAATTATCGTCTGATCGAGAGTAATTCTCAATCTATCTCGTTTTCTTCTCTCGCCCCATCCACCGCGGGCAGACGCGGCCGACTGACGCCTTGATTTATGTTGGAGAATTTTCATGCGGAATGAGCGTTATCGTAAATCATTTAGGATGTAAATGGTTGATTACGCTTCTCTTTCGCCAGGATGAAGGAGAAGCGTTGGTCTTTTATGTCAGTTGACGGTCAGAATTAATTCTATGGCTTAGGCGCCCGTATGGGAACCAGTGCCTTCGTCCTCTATCTGCCAAACCCCTTTCATTCCTTTTACTGTACCTCCATCTTACTTTCCACCCTCTCCAACAATTGTTTCATAGTGCAACTGCATGCTTTTGAGGGTTTCCTTCTATTACACCTTTCAAACCTCCTCGATTCTCAATTTTCCTTTCAGCATTGATTTTGCATTTACATTTGGACTAATCTAAATTCGTTTAAGTAAAACATAATATTGACAGTCCTCGTCTTCGTAGAATTTTCTGGACTCAAACTGCTAAAGAAATAAGACCCCAAGTGCAGATGTTGTCATTGCATTTTCTCATTGCATGCAAAGTTATCCTTCGGTCTTGTTTCTTGATCATGTGAATGCTAGAGAAACGTTGCAGTTGCAAATGTTGAGTTTTTGCAGAGAGAGAGAGAGAGAGAGAGAGAGAGAGAGAGAGAGAGAAACCAAATTGTCATATCCCTTATCATTTTGATATGAAAGGAGTGTCATCAGTTGTCATTTAGGGCACAAATGAACTTGCGTTCATTTTATTGTTCACATAAATTTCTATATGAGTTCAAAACATTGAATTTTATCATGTGCTATTCTTGGACAGCCAGCTGCTTTTTTTTTTTTTAATAAAAAACTCTGATAAATATTCATTAAAAACAGAAAAACAAACACTCTTTCAAAGCGAAGTGTTATAAAGAGTTCCTTTTATTTTTTATTTTTTTTTCTTCTTTACTAGAGACACTCCCTTTGAAGCATCAGATAGTAAGGAGAAATGAATACATTAAGACGTCCCATGTGACGCTATATTAAGTAAAGAAAATATTCCGTGTAAATGTAGCAAGTTCTCTTCATTTGCATGAAATATTAACCATTATGCAGATGTTCATAAAAGGTTATGATGTATTTGGTAAATTAGTATCTGCTAAAAATGCCTTTTACTTACCGGCATATCTCATTTTGAAAATTCATGTCCTTTGTCCAAGGGAAATCTATTAAGACGTATGTGGCTTTCAGCCCCCAATGAGTATTCTCGTAATACTGTTCGCCGGGTGATATATTCGGTCACTAAAAATTTAAAGTATAAATTAGTGTAATTTCCTGCTCTTTTTATGACCCTGTTTCCTCTTAACCATCCCCAATTCCTTGCCGTAGGGGGGTAGTGCCGTTAGTGCGCCTCGTGCGGTGCACTGTAAACATTACTTAAGGTTCTTTGCAGTATGTCTTCGGCCCCTAGCTGCAACCCCTTTCACTCTTTTTTACTGTACCTCCTTTCATATTCTCTTTCTTTCGTCACTTTCCACCCTCTCCTAACAATTGATTCATAATACAACTGCACAATTTTGGACAATGCATATCCAACTACATTTTTTCCAAGTACTCGGAACTGATGTCAATAACAAAACTTACTATTCATCTTATTGCTACGAAAAGGAAATAACTTTCCCGTAAGTAATCGTTTCTAGTCCTCCTTACCGAGTCAATGATTCGGCGACAGCTGTTTCTTTTCGTAAAACTCGTTCGGAACATTTTCTCACGAACTGTCACAAATCCACCAATAAGCCTTCGTGTCTTGCAAGTCGTGAAAGTGGTCGCCATTCCTTCAAAGAGCTTCGGGTATTTGCTTTTAATCTTTCTCCAATAAATGCGACATCACGTCGAATTTGAGGGTGTTGAGCAAACTCTGGGTGTTTTTCTGCTGAAGGTTTTAGGTTTTTATTTTGGTACGGTTTTTAGACAGCTCGAATGAATTATTTACTCAGTTTATGAAGATGTAGTGTATCATGCTCATAGAATGGACAGTAACTTGCTCGATTTGAAGCTGTCATTGATGAGGCTTGAGATTTTATATATATATATATATATATATATATATATATATATATATATATATATATATATATATATATATTATATATATGTATATATATTATATTACATGTACTGTCGGCCAAAAAACCAAAAAACTCGTGGCAGAGTTTCATAATTTTTCGTTCACCTGCCTGACGCACGATTCATGCCTTATTTATCTATTTTTCTTTCAAAGATGGAAGAAAATCACGTGTAATGATGTTAAAAACCAGTCACTGATATCTTTAGAACATTGTGTTATGTTATTGTGTAAAACTTTTTTATTTTTCATATAGCAAAATTGACGTGAACGAAACGAAGTGATAAAAAAACGTCATATCACAACCATAGATATACATTACCAAATAGATAGGAGATCCATATCACTAGTAGTATCGCATAAACAGTCCTTAAATTATCATTTTCAAAATTAAGTTGAAGGTAGTTGAACATTATTCCATTTGTTTTAAATTTTACAGAAACATTGGAATCTCACAAAATGCTATCAAATTTAAAAACAAAAAGAAAAAAAAAACGATATCTTAACAGTGTGAACCAGGCGACCTCACTCTATTGCTTTCGATGTTATGTGCACGGGAATCTAATGTCAATGTGTCATTTATCGGTCTAAGAAACATCCCTCGATGAGCGAGAGAATTATTGCACTGCATTCGGTGCAAGTTCCTGTTGGAGAGATATCAAGAAAGATGAATAAAATTAAAATTGTTTAATGAACGGCAAAATTTAGAACATGGGCCTAGAGGTGGAATACCTCGAAGCACCCACATGAGAGCAAGACAATACAGTAGTGTAATGTTGCTGAGCAACATTCATTTGTGAACTTTGAATTCTAGGTGGAGGGCCTCGTCACGACATTGCTGAACCAGGAATCATAACTAGCTCTACGCTTATGACTGGTGTCTGATGAATACTTCAGATGGAGAGGAAGAGATTTTTAAATCTACACTTGAAGTCTTTGATAGTTGTCTAATGAATAAGTCTAATGAATAAGCAAACTTATCTTTGATGGATGAGAGATTCAGTTAGGCTTACTCTTTTTGTTTTGTTTTTTATCGGTGGCCAGTGAATACCATGGATAGGGAGGAAAAACGGTTTCAATGATGCATGCATTTTTTTTCTTCAAAACCTAAAGAATACATTTATTGGGAGATACTTTATTAACATCGGCCTAATCCTTACCATCACTCCTATGCGCCACCTCCGCTCTCTTCTCATCTCAGGCGACTCGTTCCGACTCTTGCTACGAACTCCATCTCATGAAAGCATCGCTAATGTTAACGGTTATTTTGAAATTCCCCGCACCGACAACGGACGCCTTAAAATGCATGTTTATAAAATATTTTTCTATTCAAAGAAACTTTATCTTTCATTCCACAAAAATATGTGCATACACTCGTGTTACACCCTGTAGCCGTCAAAGAGCAACCCTTGATTAAAGCAGTAGGGTTCTAGAAAAAAAAAAAAACATTTGAAATAGACTTAAAGGGAGAACGTCACCTTTCATATTTTCTTATCCTTTCAGCTACTTATAATTTGCTTATGGTAGTAGGTCTTAGTAGGTATACATGGTGAAACTAATTTGAATTCATTTCTATTTAGAAGAAATGAATAGCTACAGAAAGATCAACCTAAGAAAGCTTTAAAGGAAAGTAAGCCTTCTTAAAGTATTCGTCAGTTTTTTTGACCCCCCACGCTTTTCCAAGGTGTCCAAATGAAACAGGATGATATGCAAGGAATTCGATAAAAAAATAAGACTGAATTATATACGTTTGATTTTTTTATGATTGTTTTGACTTTGAATAGCTAGGAGGTCTGAATTAATTATGTTAAGCAATTATGAAAAGGATAAGAAGAAAGGAGAACATGGCTAATAAAAACAAGAATAACGGGAATAGTCAAATAAAGCAGATTAATATATATATATATATATATAGGTATATATATATATATATATATATATATATATATATATATATATTGTCGATTTTAAATATCATTAATATTACATATCCGAGAGAGTATGCTGCTGTAAATAGACCTAGGCTAATCATGTGGGAAAATCAGAAGTCCAATTTAGGCCCAATAAATGTGTCATGCAAATTATCTTATTGATCAAAGGACAAGATTAGTTTAACTAAACATCGTTTTCAAAGAATGTTAACGCCCTTGATGTATTATTTATCGGCGGTAGGAGACAAAATGACAACACCCAGTGCAGTACGATATGTGAGTCAAGACTCGAGCGGCAGCAAAGCCCACTTCAAATCTTCGGTATGCTGTCTTGAAGCTAAGTTGAGAATAAAATTAGAAATTGTGAAACCATCGGTATATATTTTCCTTACTTTGCAAAATAATTATCTTTTAATACGAGGAATAAGTTCTAAGAGTTCTAATGTAATTTATTTCAAGTATAGCACCTTTGAAAGGAAATGTTATTATTGTTAATTAAATAATCTGACACATGCATATGGCAATATTTCCATAACGAACAATGAATTAAGAAACTACGGCCAATTGTCTTCGTTGGCCGTCTTGTACATAGCCTATATATATATATATTTATTACTTTATGATTTTTCCACACCGGGGTGAGTCAGTATATATATATATATATATATATATATATATATATATATATATATATAATATAGATATATATATATTATATAATATATATATATATATCTGGTAGAATTGAAGTGCTAGTATAATTATGCTGGTTCCCTTCAGCAGGTGTTCTGTTATTGTAGTATATCTCTAACGTGTTGGAGAAAAGCACCATCATTATTATGGTGCCGCCAGCATTTTCGGAGAGTTGCCGCAGAACGTCCAGCGTTTCTGGGTTTGAAGGATTTGCAATTCCCTACCAAACAAGATTTATATATATACGACTCTGGTCAGCTGTCCCTTCTCTCTGTAAAGATGGGGGTGGGGCCACCCGACGAGTTCAGTCGGCATTTTTCCACATTATGGGGTTTCACACAAGGATCAGCTCCCCTCCCAATTTAGTCTTTATAAATTAATTCATTTTTATCCATTTGTTTATTTATTCAAAATAAATATGCACATTTTAATGCATTCTGTTATGCACGAATAGGAAACCCTGCATTCGCTGGCGCTCTTTACATCTATTTTATGATACTAATTTGTGAAACAATGACTTTTTTCTAAAGCTGAACAGTTGCCCTCCTTGTCATTGAGAGAGAGAGAGAGAGAGAGAGAGAGAGAGAGAGAGAGAGAGAGAGAGAGAGAGAACATTTTCTTTTAACTACAGTTTCTGTACCCTCTTTTCGCTTGAATTTTTCGTGCATGACCCCAGTCGTAGTTTTTCCTTTCATTATTCAAGGCCTAACTGGTCGTTTTGCATGGAAAATTTTCTGCTGTTGAAACAATGATAAATAGGCAGTCCACATGGCTGTTGCATCTTTTGCAGCAATACTGAGAGAGAGAGAGAGAGAGAGAGAGAGAGAGAGAGACGTGGAGGTCGAAGAGTTTACTTGCTGCGACAAGAGCCTTTTAGGATGTCTTTTAAGGGACATTTAGAAATATAGACAAGATTCTTAACGAGTCTCCGGAGAGCGAGGGTGACTAGACTAAAATGCTAAGGTTAAAAGAAACTAAGTAAAAGAATGCACGATCCATGGCTAACTTTAACCTTAAATAAAATAAAAACTGCTGACGCTACTGGGTTGCAATTTGGTATGCTTGATGATCGGAGGGTGGATGATCAACTAAAAGGAGACTAAAACTAAAGCACTAAGAACGAAGGGATAAAAAAAAAGTAGAGAAAAGACAGGAAAGAATGTTAATGGTTATATCTAAGAGGTCATCTTTACTTCACGAACCGTGAACGCAAGTAATATACTGTTTAAAAAAACTCACGACTAAAATTATGAAAAGTAGAGTCCGGCTCTATAAATAACTTATTAGAAATAATGTCATCGTCTCCCCTACAGGGACATTAGTAAAAAGACTCAACGTCCAGACTGACCATAAATAAATCTGAATCTTGTATAAGAATATCCTCCTTGAATTTATGTGAGTTGCTTAAAGAAAATTCATTTTTAGTGAGAGGCTCAAGTAAAGGAACCAGAAATTTGGCTAGCTTATAAACAGATGTTAGAACTAGCCGTGCAGGACACGACTTTCATTTTTAATGGCTTTATATACAGACAAGTGGAAGGAGTAGCAATGGGATCTCCACTGGGCCCGACACTTGCTAATATTTTTATGTGCTCTTTGGAGGAGCGTATGTTTGGATGATTGCCCATCTTAGCTTCTTGCCTCAGTTTTGTAGCGTAGACTACGGGTGGATTTGACACTTTCGCCTTTTATTCGAAAACCCAGTTAATGCGGAAACACAATTCTTAGAATTTGTCAAAGCCTTACACCCTAATATCAGATTTACACTCGATGAAGAAGAAAATAACAAGCTTCCCTTTCTGGATGCTCTAGTGTCCAGGAACGAGGAAGGATTTTACAAGGGTGTTTTTAGAAATTACAGTCTACTTTATAGGTCACAATCAGATTGACAAGATGTAGGGAATAGTTGGTAATTTTCAAAAACACAGTAGACAAGCTTGATTTGATAACTGCTATATCCAATGTCAAGCAATTTTTATTTATTGGCTATCTACCTATTTACTGAAAAAAAAAAAAAATAGCCGGTACCGTATATTGGCTTTAAACCTTCACCAATAATTATCGTCAGAATGATAACCATGAGGCTCCACCCACTTTCGCCTCGTTATAATGAACCCCGTAATTCAGGATAACACTGAAGGCTACCATGGGCATTGTTGGATTAGGAAATTTAACTTCTGGCTATAAAAACTAATTTCTCGAGTAGTTGTAAGAAGTGCTAAATGATCCCCAAGGATCCCAGCAGTTGGCCTAAACGTTTAATTCATGTATATTACTGCTATACTGTTGCGGCACTACTGCTACAGTAGTATTACTACGCTACCACTGATACCCCACCCACATCTATGTATCGTTCCGCCATTCATAAAGTCTTTGGGTTTCAGAACCGATGGAGTTTCTGTCTAGTGGATGGGGGGGGCAACATTTCGTCAAAGGTGTTTGTTTACCTTGCTTACGTAATGAATGTTTTTCGACTCTTGGCTCGTAATCATTGGCCATGGCGTCGGCTAGATCATTTTTACTCTACAAAAATTAAAACTATCGGGTTTAAGTTATTGATAATGCTGACAAAATTTGTGTGTGGTTGTAAAATATACATATGTCAACTTTCAGCTACATCCGATGTTTTGACAAGGAGCAAAGTCCAAAAAACCGTGCTACAGAGACCCTGAATCTCATAGTAGAGCTGCAGCTCCGTCTTCTAAGGATACACACACACACATACATATATATATATATATATATATATATATATATATATATATATATATATATATACATATGTGTGTGTGTGTGGACAGAGCGATGGGTGGAAAGGGGCAAGGTGATTCCGAGAATGTTTTATTCGTAATGAGAAAAATAAAATAAACTAAAAATAAAAAAGTGTAGCCGGAAGCCTGCTCAGCCCTTCCCTATTTATTACTAAAAGGCG
>NC_061096.1:52785926-52795926 GCF_015104395.2 Macrobrachium nipponense | reverse complement strand
GCAAATCAGCTTTTCAAATCGACTTACCATGAGCTTATGCTCCAGTGAAAATTTGTAGAAATCCTGGTAGGAGACTGACGCCCGGTTGCTGTAGCTCGTACCTGTAGGTCTTCCGGCCAAATGCAACGTCACGTGCATGTTGCATAGTCGTTTCGTCGTGTGCCGCATTCAACAAAAAGTCTGACACAAGCTGAATGGAGGACGGACAAAAAAAAAACATATTATATATATCTATATATATATATTATATATAATAAGATTATAATATATATATATATATATCCAGTTAACCTCCACGGTGAAAAAATCAAGAGAATGGGGACTTATGGTCCATGAACCGGTTTCGATTTTATTTCAAAGCCACTGGATTGGAAATAAAGTCAAAAGCTGGTCAGGAACTAAACTTCTCTTATTTTCCACTTGTAGTAATGTGTAATAAGTGATTGTACTCTATATGAATATAAATATATATATATATATATATATATATATATATATATATATATATAGACTGGTAAAAATGTTCTGTTACAACAGAATTTCATCTAATAAAAGGAGTCCATAAAAACACCAAAATATAGAGAGAAAAGTACTATATTTCAGAGACTGCTGTCTCCCTCTTCAGGTGGATGAATGAGAAAAGTTTACAGAAAAGGTGGTTATACCAAGAGGTCCATCCACAGGCAAGACAATTTAGGTCACCCCCGCTGATAATCTTCCTTTAATCTTCTTAAGCATTGGTTAAATGAAAATCTTGTTGATCGTATCTGAATCCCATGTTCCTTTTGAGATGTTCATTACCTGCCTCTCTTTTATTTGACTCTTGTACCGGCAGTTGCTGCTATAAATTATAAGTGACAAATTCCACGTATAATTTATAACAGCAACTGCCGGTACAAGAGTCAAATGATGGAATCGGCCTTAATAAAAGAGAGGCAGGTAATGAACATCTCTAAAAGGAGCATGGGATTCAGATACGATCAACAAGATTTTCATTCAACCAACGCTTAAGAAGATTAAAGGAAGATTATCAGCGGGGGTGACCTAAATTGGCTTGTCTATGGATGGACCTCTTGGTATAAATACCACCTTTTCTGTAAACTTTTCTCATTCATCTACCTGAAAAGGGAGACAGCAATCTCTGAAATATAGTACTTTTCTCTCTATATTTGGTGTTTTTTATCGGCTCCTTTTTATATTATTATATATATATTATATATATATATATATTATTATAATATATATATATATATATATTATATATATATATATATAACATTTATAATGTCACGTCCAAGAAAACCTTGGTATTAGTATCCTGCATCTAGGGAATTCTGGGTATTTTCAATACTGATGTTGCTCACACTAAAACCAATACATGGAGGTAAAAGGATCACAAAAAGAGACGTAAAATATATTACAGCATAACCGTAATCTAACCCTCTACGCTCAGGCAAATGGTCTACTGCAATCAAAATATGAATTCGAAAGAAATCTAATTTATTTTTCATGGTTCCATGGTTTCAATAAGGAATAGATTAAGCTGCATAAAAAAATTTAACTAACTATTGGTGGCACATCTCTATGATATCTTAAGAAATGAAAGCTTTGTGTCTCACCCTCTCTAATTTATCCTCATTTTTGCGCGAGAGTTCGATGGCGCCCACGTAATGGAAGAAGGCTCGGCGAGTGAGATACAGCTTGTTGTCCTGATTATCCAGGAAGAGCAAGTTGGGTCCTGTCGTCTCGAAGTTGTCGAGGAAGTTCGCTGCTATGGTCTCGTTCCCAAAAGACACTGAGGGTTAAGGACATTCAAGATTATTTGGGCACCCAATACATATAGCCTAAGGTGTACAGTGTGAATTCGGCTATTAAGCAAAATAAGGGAATGAATAAAAAAAATGGAAAAGAGAGAACAGTGACTCGGCAGACCTAACGCTCTCTCTACAGCGAAAGAGATGGCAACTACCCTCTAAAGAACTATTAGGAAATCCTCATACTTTAATGACTATGAAGTGACCTAAAACTAACTTCTATTTGCTTACGGCTATTACAACAAATCCCGGGAATAAATCAAAGTTAAACTGACAACTGGAACCTAATTAAACAGGAATCCAAATACGACAATACAAGAGATAGACTCTACTATCAAATATCACCTTTTTACTATAATTGATTTAGTTCATTATTACTCCGGAAACTGAATAAGTTCGATTAGAAATGCATTTTCAAGTATCAAGCACACATCAAATATACATACGTTCATTTGTTTTGTAAACATACATACACACACGCATATATATATATATATATATATATATATATATATATATATATATATATATATATAATATATAAACCAATACATCTAAATCCGAAAATTAGGAGGAAGTATGCCCTATGGGTTACACTTACTCAAGAGAAAGCTGGCACCTTCATTCTGGCAAACTCCAGCCATGATGTCCACGGAGTTGTATATTCCCTCCCTCACAATTTCCGCTGGATGAGCAGGCAAATATTCGCCGTCAACGCGAGGTACCATGTAGAATGGCAAGAACAGTGTCTAAAGCGAAATGAAATACGGTTTCATACAGTTGAACTGGAATGAATGAATTATATCTACCAGAGACAGAACATTCCATAATCAAACAAATAACTTATTAGTGTAAGCACGGTGCATTACCGATTTAATGCCCTGTTGAATTGCTGTAGTATACTGATTTCGGAAAACCATACGAACCAATATATGCATTCACATAACTCCATTCGTATTAGAAAACTGAAAAATACCTAAAGCCTGTTGTCCTAGCTTAAATTGTGTTTGTTAAAATAGCGCGATCAACAAAATATAACATGGCGTGTGACTTTTTTCCACTTTCTGCAAAAGAAGCAGCCCCACAACTTATGATCAAAAGATGAGGTTAGATGGCTGCGTGTATGGAAAGGCATAAGTGATCACATGCTGTTCGTTAAAGTGAACCAAGCCTAGTAGCACACAGGGAAAGCTAAGTGCTTCAACATTTCGAGGCCATACGAAATGCTTTCTAGAAAGAGAGTGACTTGTTTTCTGAATATGGGCCCCTTACAGTCTTTCTAAGTACATACATGGCAGAGAAGTATGCTGATGAACTGAGACTTCAGGTATGTTTACAATAATTGCGGCTTCAGTGCAAAGTATAAATACCCCATTTTCACACCACTCTGGCACCAAAGCCCGTAAGTATTAGTTCGACACAATTTCAATTACTCGTTTCCAGGGATCGTATGAACTAGCAAGAACTATATTGAAATAAGCTAAATACTCATGGTATGGAGAATTCACAAATTTATTTAGGCAAGCCCCATCGTGTTAAGTGAAACATAAGCACCAAAAAATGCTAATTCATAATTCCAGATACATAGAACAAACCTATCTTGCCCTCCACAACAGAAAACTGGCATTTTTATGCGATAATAAAACCAGTATTACCCTCGTTCAAAGATTTCTGGAGTGACGAAAACTTAGAGAAAACTCACAGTGTCTAATAATGATCCCATGACCAGTTCATGAGGCGATTTCTCCATGAAGCACTGAAGGAGCTGGTCGCTGTCTGGTGAGGAATCATCTGATCCTGGACACTTGAAACTCTTGGCCATGGCCAGAGCACGCTCTGCGTGGTCGTCACGAACAGCCCACGAATTGAGGGCTGTGCCAGACTGCATAATGGCTCGATGGAATAAACCTGGTCAGGTGTGATTTAGACGAGTTATGTCTTTGAAATGAGTTAGTAATAGAAATGAATCATAAAACATGTAGAGCTAAGCTTAAGATGACACTGATTATAGTCCTGAGTCCTAAAGAGGCCAAAAGAGTTTGATCAAATGTAAAGTATGTAAAACGCCAAATGAATTCTTCATATTTCCATTTTTTCAAAACACCCATTTGACTGCTTTCATTTTTCTTACCATACAAAGTTTTCATGATTTCACAAAAATCAGAACTTTGGGTATTTCATTAATAAACTAAACTGGAATCCTTATTTACGAAATAAATCACATTAATTGGTACGTTATCTGTTTCAATTAAATTCTTTCGTAGGTTTCCTCGAAGAAAACTTATTCTTATCATCATTATTATATAAACTTATTCTTATTTTGATCATTACAATAAATTTCAATTATGACGTTTTTATCCTATTGAGGGTTGCACAGTGATGGCTGCTTCATACTACTTGGTAGAAACAAGCTTTTTCTTAGTTGAAAAAAAAAACGAATAAATGAAGCAAAAAGAAAAACAGGAGCAACTGGAAATGTTTGAACTTGACCTTTGGAGTGAGGAGTGAGGATATGATAATGGACGGAAGCTGAACCTGCGCTTTCCCCGAAGATAGTTACTCGATTGGGGTCACCCCCGAATCTCTGGATGTTCTCTTGGACCCATTCAAGGGCTGCCGTCTGGTCTTTGAGTCCTAAATTTCCAGGTAGTACAGCATCACCAGTTGACAGGAATCCTGCAAAGTAAAGTGCGGCAGTGTTTGTAAAGTGAGGCAGTGTTTGTAAACTGAGGCAGTGTTTGTAAAGTGAGGCAGTGTTTGTAAACTGAGGCAGTGTTTGTAAAGTGAGGCAGTGTTTTAAAGAATCTTGGAGTTTGGTGTAGACAGATTTACAAGCATAATGGACGAATACAAAATCCTGGAAACTGTATGTCCATCGTTTAATAAGAATCCTAGAAAACTAAATGAAGGTCGTTAGACAAGAACAAAAGCGGCGGGGACAGAAAAAATTGCTGAAATAAAACGGCAGTAAATGCAAAATGTTTGACATCCACTATGTCTTAGTGCCACAGCAACAACCCGGGAGTAGATGAAGGCTGAACGAAAATGAATCTGTGTGAAAATTAAAAAAATTAATGAATTATAAGAAAATCAAGGTAAAAATAATAGGAACATCCAACTAAGAAAAGACAGAAGAAAATTGTTGGCTGCTAAGCAGTGGGATCACAGTTATATAATGAATTTGTTGTTGAATAGAAAAAATGATCGGGCTAGCATGTTATAAGTATATTGCATTGCATTGCATTCATAAAGTGGGGGAGTGACTAAACTGAGTGACCAGTAGCAAGGCCAAGTGCAATTATAAATCAGGAAATAAAGAAAAAAAATGAGGTAGGGGAGGTTATAAAGAATGGAAGAGCGAACTTAAGAGGAGGTACATGAAGATAGGGAGAGATAACCAAGCAAAATGGTAGGAGTTGAAAGTTACCCAATCGCCCGGAGGAACAGATAGTCAGGGAATGTTAGCTCATGAGAAACGGAGATTGATTCTGTAGACTTCATTTTTAGAAAGGGTTAAGGAATTTCAGTCGAGGCCAAAAATATATTACCTCCGAACAAATGCTGCTATCGTTTTTATTTTATTTATAAAATAGCGTTAATATTTTGTTACTGACTCTTATGTACTGCAGCATATTTTTGTGATTTGGTTTTGGCCATGTGCTATCGCTGTGCTAGTATAATTTTAGAATTCATTTAGGCGCAAGTGGCAACAGTTCCCTTGTGCACCAAACCTGCACAATGACGACGATGATAATGATTATGAATAAGCAGTACGCACATAAGCGTTAATTCCAACTAACCTAATGTCCCTAGGCGGTACTGGATGGTAACAAGAACAATGTCCTTCTTCATCAGAGGCTTTGGGGTTCCTCCCACGTTATCAGCATCGCCCAAGACGAAACCTCCTCCATGGATGAACACCATCACCGGCATTTCGGCTTCGTCCTCCGGCTGTGGATAGAAGCAAATGCCTCAGAAACATAAAGATTTTCCAATGTTTGTTATGCGACAACTGTTCAATTTTCTCATGTATATTTGATATTTTAGCCAAGAGTTACCCATTTATGAATATGTGGTATTTGGGTCCAGGGCCAATCGCTGGGACACATGATGTCATTCAGGGCTGAGAGGAAAATTGAGAGTAAGAGGTTTGAAAGGTGAAACAGGAGGAAAACCTCGCAATTATTGTTAGAAGAGGGTAGAAAATAAGATGAAAGAAAGAATACGAAAAGATGTACCGTAAGAGGAAGAAAGATGTTGCAGCTACGGGTCCCATTGACGCTGCAAAGAACCTTAAATAATGCCCACAGTGCAACGCATGGGGCGCACTGACAGCACTAACCACCCAAGGAGAATTTGTGCTATCGACTTCGGTGTTACGACATACCTGAGGCGTGTAGACGTGGAGATAGAGGCAGTCTTCTTCTCCAGTGATCTCAAGCTTGTTCTGAAAGAAGGCTTCAATACCAACTTGCGGACATGGAGGAGGAGTGAAAGGCTTCCTCGTTCCGCTCCATGACACTGGCGGTTCGGGGTCCTGTTGGTTCAGTGGCAATAGAATGGGAAATTCGCTGATGATTTAGAGTTAGCCATTATTCTCCTTTTACTTTAGACTCATTACCAAAACAATGCTTAACAGAATTATATAGATCTTTTGTCCTACTGGCAAGAAAACGTACATCAATGTATAAGCAACCTATAAGGGATAAGGCAATGGTTAGTTTTCGCATTCAACTATATATATATATATATATATATATATATATATATATATATATATATATATATATATATATATATATAATATATATATATATATATATATATATATATATATATATACATACACACACACACACACACACATATATATATATATATATATATATATATATATATATATATATATATATATATATCACACGCGCATATATATATATATATATATATATATATATAATGTGTGTGTGTGTGTGTGTCATATCAAATTACCATGAGTCATATACATACATCGAGCAACAAATGTCCTTTAGTATCTAATTCGCTCTACCTCGGAATTAATATATTTTCATATATGTTAACCGAAGGGGCATTTTTTAGACGCTAAGAAATTTGTCGGCTCACGGGCGCAAACCATCAAATCCAACAAATTTAGGACGCACAGTGAGCAGACAAATTTCTTATCGACTAAAAAATTCCCTTTCGGTTAACATATATGAAAATATATCAATTCGGAGGTAGAGTGAATTAGGATATTAAAGGACATTTGTAACTGATGTATGGATAAATATATATATATAGTATATATATATATATATATATATATATATATATATAATATATAATATATATAATATAATATAACTTGTGTATGTATGTATACTATATAAGGGGCGTTTGGGAGCGAACCTTCCTGCTGAATACCTTTGAACAACGTTACGCGAGGTGAGTTAGATTACTGTAGACTAAGTGCCTAAGTTGAGTTAGGAATGGTGAGCTTGACAGATAGGCTACAATATTATGATCCCAAAAGATGCGGCCATTCATTCAGGAGGAAGTCCAGGATGATAAATCCTACCTTGAATCGGAGTTCTCCCACGGGAGGAGCCCCGTAAGGTATCCCCCTGAAGGAGTAGAAGAAGCGGGACTCCCCAACGCTCTCCCTGGTCCCTTGGACCGCTCCTTCGCCGAGCTGAACCTCCCAGGTCTCTGGGGCGTCCGGTAGTGAAGCCCCCAAGGCAGTGGCCAGCGCCAGAAAGCCCGCCAGTATCCTCAACATTCCTGAAGAAGGAATGTGCTCTGTTAAAATGCTTCACAAAAAAATATCATAATCAAAATCTCTTTAATGACCCTTGTAAAAATAACAGATGGGTGTCTCTCTCTTAGACTATTAAAACTACAGTGAAAATTGTAGAATAAAGATAATGAAAGCATTCTCTAAAAAAAAGGATTGAGTGCAAAGTTCAAGCCACTATCCTGAAATAAAAAAAAAACTATGCGCTCCTCCAACTCAAAACAAACTTTATACGTCTAGTAACATGGTAATGAATCATAATAAGACTCTAAAACTACCTCAGTGAGCAAACAGACCTTACTCGAAACAAATATGAGGAAAACTAACTCACTTTCCACTGCTGGGAGATCCTGCGCTTTCTTCAGTATGTCTGAGCCTCTGGGATCCTGTTGAAGAAGTTGTTAGACCCTCGACATCCGAGCCATGAGTGGAGGCGAAAAGCTCTCGTGGGAGACCAAGGAACAGCCTTCAAGGTCGGCATTCCATAATTAGTGGATTTGGATACTAAAATTACAAGGCGCCACTCCTGTTTATGTGTGAGACAGCAAATCCTTTACGTCACATGATCTGCTTCGTCATCCAGCAGATGTGAGAGAGAGAGAGCACATCCACGACTCAGCTTTCATGACGGCAGTTCTTATGAGCTTCTTCCTGCAAAAAATAAATAATATATATATATTATATATATATATATATATATATATATATTATATATATATATATATATATATAGATATATACACACACAAAGTAAAGTGTTAACAAAAGACGAAACGAACTGAAATTGTAGTGATAAAGTATTCTTAAATTTTTGTCAATTCTATCCGAACATTAACGAATTCAAACGAACACACACCATTCGACGTAATCTTTGGGTACCGGGTTGTCTAAGAATCACACCCACGACCTCGTAACTGCCTTAAAGTGAGCATAGCAACAAGAACAACAAGTGTTTGGTTGGATATCGGTGGACCGTAGGGTGTGGTGGGATGGGGAGGTGCAAGATTTACAAAGGCATTAAGTAGACGTTCGCGTTGCACATTTATGGTCTTTCAGACGTAATTCAGTTTTTAATATATAATAATAATAATAATGATAATAATGTTGCACTATGACATTTTCCCCTACTTACCAGATTTGGATTTACAAATGCGACTTGGTAGGGCCATTATATTTGGCAGCGACATCGGCTGCTATTCTTATATAATAACAAAACAATTCTCAATACTTGCGTCTTCAGCTTTTGCTGTGTGTTGTTTTTTTTTCAACGAAAGAACAGAGTAAAATGCTATGATCATTTCTCAGAACCGAGACAAGACAACCTTAAGATTTATAAGCCTCATGCCAGCGAGTCATCTTGAATAATAATAAAGAAGATTAACGAGGAAAAAAAGGGATACAAAAACGATTTTTCTCACAGCTGCGACAAAGACTCGTAGTTCTGATATTCGATTACACTTGAATTTTCACCAGAGGGATTTTGTGAGAATCAACAATGATTTTACCACAACAAAGCAATTGAAAAATTTTTTTCTTTGGGTTCAGGAAGACTACGGATGACTTGAGCGATGAAAATACTACATCAACTTAAGGCCAGAGGGAAAGGTTGTGGTCACATTGACAAATGTTTTTTCAAGATGGCACCGAGGAGACTAAAAAAAAAGCTTCCTTTTTTTTCAAATGGTCCACGAACGTCATCATGAGTGGTTATTCTCAGTCTTCAAATGCCGCCGTCTGGAGATGCGGACTTCTATTTTGGGATGATAAGCAAGTAATGAACATTTTCTTAATGCATGTACATCAACACATTATTCAGGCATACGTATATATGCATGTATGTGTGCACACACAAACACACAACACACGCACATATATATCTATAGATATAGATATATTATATTTATATATATATATATATATATATATATATATATATATGGTATATCTATATATATACATAATATATACGTTATTATATGGGGATACAATCCACAATGAAGTAAAATCCTCTTGTAGTTTAGTGAACAAGACCACAGTTGATGGTCGAAATCTTTAATTTTTAAACTACAAGAGGATTTTACTTCATTGTGGATTGTATCCCCATTTACTTAGAGGTACGACATAGTACCTGGCTTCTATATATATATATATATATATATATTAATATATATTTAGAATTCTATCTTGGCAAAATGATCAAGCAATGAGAGCGTGTTCGCTATGTACAGCATACTGTAATTAACATATATATATATATATATATATATATATATATATATATATATATATATATAATATATATATATATATATAACACACATATATATATACATGTATATATACATGTGTGTGTAGACTTCACGGCGTTTAAGCCCTTAAACGCCAATGAATC
>NC_061096.1:52723426-52783426 GCF_015104395.2 Macrobrachium nipponense | reverse complement strand
GGACTACCAGTCCAGCATTTCTTACCCACGACTTTCTTTTTTACTCGTTTACTCTGATAAACAGTATGTTTTCCACTGATGTCTCTATAGATGCTGTGGTTTGTATTTGTAGATGTAATCCTACATAGTGCTCTTGAAAATTATAGATAGTACTACTTATTAATCTGAAGAAGCAAAGGCATGCTTCTCTATATAATCATTTGGGTGTGTATACTTTTACCACCAGTCGCTTTCTGCTGGGGTTGGTGAAACGATGATGAAGCCAAACAAGAATTGTTGAATATTTTCTGGTCCCTTTTTGTTGATGTATACACGTAATGTTACTTGAGAGCATTTCTTTTCTAAAACTATGATTTCGTTTAACTCCAGGGCTTGCTGGAAAGACTTCAAGAGGGCGTCGTGATAGGCGATGGGGGTTTTGTGATAGCCCTCGAGAAGAGAGGATACGTCACTGGCGGCCCCTGGACACCAGAAGCTGTCCTTGAGAACCCAGAGGCAGGTAATACTCAAGACTTCATTGACTTACCTTTGCATTTACTTGCCTATGCAAAGGCAATCAGATTCCCTTATCTAGCCAACAGAATATATATAAAATAGAACATAACATTTAGGCCAAAAGCAAAGCGCTGAAATTGACGGTAAAAAGGTTTGACAGGTATAACAAGAGGAAAACCTCGCAGTTGCACTATGACTCAATTGTTAGGATGGGGTGGAGGTGGTAAAGTAAAATGAATGAAAGGGATTGCAGCTAGGGCCGAAGGGACGCTGCAAAGAAACTTAAGTAATGCCTTGTGCACCTCTTGCGGGTTATCTAGCCAAACCCCGATGATAAACAAGAAAAATGAGATGAAAACTTAATGAACTACGACTGAAGTTGCTCTTAGTTCACAACGAAATTGTGTAGATAATATTCATAATCGCCAAGGATATCTGACAAGTTGATAACGCATCAGCTCTTGACAAATTGTTTTCCGGCTTTCTATCCCTGTTTTTATTTGTTATTGCCTGTAGGCTTTCTCTTTAGTAGGAGACTGGTATTCAAGTTTATGCTTTAGGTTTCTACCAAATGTTTACTCAGAATTCATCTGTACAAACTGCAACGTATTTTCTCGTATGTTCTACTGGTAGTGAACTTCGCGTTTAAAAGTCAAAAACTCATGATCAAGAAAAGCAGACCAACATAACACGATGAACTTCGTCTATCCTAGATGTGATATAACTATCTGATTAACTAAATCTATTCTAGATGTGATATAATTATCTGATTATTTTTGCTTTTTTGACAGGTCAGATACCCTTGCCATATTAGAAGTGCCAGTTATTAATATTATTAGAAATATTCTTATCTATCCTAATCTCAACAGACCTCTACTTGTCATAATTTCAGTTCGGCAGCTACACCGAGAGTTTTTAAGAGCAGGAAGTGACGTCATGCAGACATTCACGTTCTATTCCACAGACGATAAACTTAATTTGGGAGGAAATCAAGCTGGACGCGATTTCACAGTAAGTCTTAGTGCCTCCTTAATTTCACGGTAAGCTTAGTGATTTGGTTTCACAGTAAGTCTTAGTGCCTTGATTTCACAGCAAGTCTTAATAACTTGATTTCACAGTAAGCTTAGTGTTTTGATTTCACAGTAAGTCTCAGTGCCTTGATTTCACAGTAGGTCCTTGTGCCTTGATCACAGCAAGTCTAAGTGCCTTGATTCCAAAGTAATTCTCAACACCTTGGTTCCAAAGTAAATCCAAATACCTTGACTTCAAAGTAAGTAAGATTAAAATATAGGTCTTAATGTTTAGAACTTACATATAGATTTTTTTATGGTAATCATGACTTCTCTTAGCTTTGTTGATTTTTCTGTATAATAGTCTAATATCTCTTTACTGATCTTTATGTGGTCTGGAAACGCCTGCCTCATCTTGTATACAAACGAATAGTAGTCCCTTTCCCTTTTCCACAAAGATACCGGCTAATGATACTTTTGCAATTTTGCCCAAAAGGAGCTAATGATGGCTGGAAGAACCACTCTTTCTAAACCAAAAAGAGAGAAGAAGATCCCTCCTGAGTCAGTTCAGAGGACAAGTGCTATAGTAGATTCACATCAACCGTGCATTTGATGTCTAGGCCAGTCCCTTACAACGCTCCCGATTGGCTGTTGATAAGCCAATCACAGTGCTGGAAACTCTCAGTCTCTCTCGAGTTCACATGGGTAGGCTCTGTGTTCCACCTCTCCTGAGGGATACGTCTTTCATAAGTATCCCTCAGGAGAGGTGGAACATACATCTTGCCTATGAGAACTCTCTCGAGAGACTGAGAGTTTCCAGCCCTGTGATTGGCTTATCAACAGCCAATCAGGAGCATCGTAAGGGACTGGCCTAGACATCAGACGCCTGGTTGATGTGAATCTACTATAGTAGAAGTTTACCTCGAGGTAAGACACTTCAGGAACTATTACGAGCTGCTCGGGCAGCAAAGGTCCGTGCCAGGGTATGGCTGGTTCAATCCATCGAAAAAATAAATTTCCAAAACAGTTCACAGCGAAATGTAATGTTATACCAGGCAATTATCCGAAGAATCAACAACCCTACGCCTGAATGGGGTTTCATTTTTACCCCATCAAGAATACAATATTTTGCTTAGTTCCACTGGTGATTATAAAAAAATAATAATAAAAATAATACCCGACCACGCTTCGAATGTAGATGGACAGTCCCTCAAGTTATACATAACTAGACAGCGTAATATCTCGGAGTTGTAAATATGTCATCTGAGACGACATTTCGACTCCATTTTCAGTGTTCCCAGATCAACGAAGCAGCCTGTCACATCGCCCGCGAAGTGGCCAGTGAGGGAGATGCCCTGGTGGCCGGAGGGGTCACCCAGTGCCCGTCCTATACCCAGGGCAAGGCAAAAGAAGCTATCCAGAGACAAGTCAGGGAACAAGTAGAAGCCTTCATCGCTAATAAAATTGATTTTATTATCTGCGAGGTAAGTTAGTTAAATAGAATTCTCTAAATTCTTCTGTATTTCTCGAGTCGCTCAAGGGGTGAAGTCCAGTACCACAAAGTTTATTAATTTATTTAATTTTGTTTAAGGAACGAGTTTATTTTGTTCATAATGACGAGTTATTGATGGAAAAGTGTTTATTATTTCCTATACTAAGGTATATATAAAAGGTTTCAGTGTGCTTTTGTCAGTTTCAATACATTTATTAACAAAGGAATAAAATTCCACCTAAATTGGACTCTCCATTTACACAATGTTGAACAAAAAATAAAATATAAAAACGATTGTGATATATGTATAGATATACATATATATATATGTATGTATTATATATATATATATATTATATAATGTATGTATGTATGTGTGTATATATATATATATATATATATATATATATATATATATATATATATATACCACCACACACACACACACACACACATATATTATAATATATCTAATATATCTCTTATATGATATAATAATAGCATACAATAATATTATACTACTATATATATATATATATATTATATAGATGATTACCTATATATTATATATAATATATATATATATTATTAATTATAAATATATATGATATTATATATATATAATATATATATTATTCAATAATATTAATATAATATTCTATAATATTAGATTTATATCTATATATCTTATATTTATATATTATATACTTGTTCATATATCTATATATATATATATATATATGTATGTATATCTATATATATGTGTTATAATTCTATAATATATATATATATATATTATTATATAATCATCCATTTCAGCAGTGACAAGTAATTCTCTAGCTCATAACTGGTAAATGAAGCTAAATTCTAAATCAAAATAATAAAAATTTATAGATAGATGACTCACAAACTACCTATCAATACTGTGACTGTGATCTGATACTTTGAAAAACAAAGAAATTCGACCAAAGCCCAAAATGGCATTTGATGTTAATGAAATCCAAAAGGTGGCCAAGGTTACGGAACCTTGCAAGAGACCTTTGGCGTGTGATGCTTGCATGGCAGTGGTAAGTCACTGAATGAGCTAATTAGTAAGCCACAGTCCACACACATAATATACCGATCCGGTGTTACCTATTTATATATTTGTTTATTTATTTTAGTTCTTCATGCACGTGGAGGAGATGGAATGGGTCATCGAGGAAGTGAAGAAATCAGGGATGCCTGTGGCGGCCACTATGTGCATCGGGATCGCTGGAGATCACTCAGGAGTTTCAGCAGGGGAATGCGCCGTCAGGATGGCCAAGGCTGGAGCAGATGTCGGTAGGTCTTAACTGTCTCCAGATCACACAGTGGATGGATTTTTTTCTTTTTTATGTCACTTGGCCCCTTATGGTTGATGACTCACGGTGTAGCGTAGCGCGCGCCTCTGGCTTCTTCCCAACCTCATTTTTTTCTCCATTTGTTTTTTGTTTTGACAGTTTTCTTTTCTTTCTTAAAGACGTGTTCTTTTCCTCTCGATAATAAAAAAAAGAAAGCATTTTTCCTTGGATTTTTTTCACTTTTAAAAGAAATATCGCCCCTCTGACACCTGTCGCTTCTGAAGAAAGTCTCCTCCATTTCTACAGCTCCCTCTTCTAAAGAAAGTTTCCTTCATTTTGACAGTTCTCACTTCTAAATAATGTCAGGTTCATTTTGACAGTTATCACCTCTTTATACAGTTCCCTTCATTTTGACAATTTTCACTTCTCAAAAAATTTCGTTCATTTTGACAATTCTCACTTCTAGAGAAAGCCTTTTTCATTTTGACGTTCTCACTTCTAAAGAAAGTTTCGTTCATTTTGACAGTTCTCACTTCTAAAGAAAGTTTCGTTCATTTTGACAGTTCTCACCTCTAAAGAGAGCCTTCTTAATTTTGATAGTTCTCACTTCTCAAAAAAGTTTCGTTCATTTTGACAGTTCTCACTTCTAAAGAAAGCCTCTCCAATTTTGAGTTCTCAATCCTAAAAAAGCCTTTTTCATTTTGACACCTGTCACTTTTAAGGTAAATCTCTTTCATTTTGACACTTGTCACTTCTAAAGACAGGCTCTTGCATTTTGACAGTTGGTGTGAACTGCCTGTATGACCCTCACATGACCTTGGACACCATGAAGCTGATGAAGACAGCACTGGACGAAGCTGGTCTGAAGCCCTTCCTCATGACACAACCCAACGGATTCTACACCACGGGAACGGGCAAAGAAGGGTATCTGTCCTGCCCGGAATATCCATTTGGCAACTGAGTAACTCTTTTTAAATATCACAATTTGTAGTAAATTGTATTTTTCCTAACTATACAAACCTGAGGTCCTTTACATATAGAATATACTTACAGAGCAGCTGGACCGGTCGTAAGCTTTCGAACATGGTGGTTCGGTAGTTAACTGCTTGTCTGATGGTCAGGAGTCGGGCCCAACTGGAGGGTAAACATTCACTTTGCTTTAGGCCCAGGAACAGAGTGAGGGGTGCCATGAGGTGGGACTATATGTTTAGGACCTCAGGTTTGTATAGTTAGGAAAAATACAAATTACTACAAATTGTGATTTGTTCCGACACGTAATACAACCCCTCGGTCCTTTACATATGGAAGACTCACTTATTGGTGGGTGGAATCTGAGTCTTATGAACAGACTGGTGTTCGTCCGACCTTGGTTCCCTCCCTGGTCGTAAGAGCAGAGGGAGGGATCCTAGCCTCTGTCCAACTGATCGGGGTGTGCACTGTGGGATCAGTGCTCAGACCTCTAGACCAAATTCATAAGAGGGAGGCAAGCGTGCCTCTTATGAATAGCAAGCAAGAACTAGTTCCTACACAAGAGCCAAATATAAAGTCTTCGGTTTGTCTCTTGTTGGCGTCCACACCCCCCTTGTTACGGGAGTGGTGGGTAACGCTTCTATCCCTAATGAAAGGGATAGAATGGGGCTCAGTCGCGTCGCTTACCTGCATCAGCATCCTGTCCAGCGTAGTGACGACCGCCGCTCTCTGCCCGCAGGGAGAGGGAAGAAAAGAGGAGGAAGAGAAGCCAGTCACACTCTCATTCACTTTTCCATTCATGCAGTCTCTCAAGGATGAGATGCTACCTTCTCCGGCGAGGGAGCTGGATAAGCTACACAACTTGTTGAGCAGCCACTACGGGTCCCACGGAAAAGGTGTCCAAGGACCTGTGGGCAATATTCCGAAGTTAGGAGGTAAAGGTAGTCTGGTTGGCCCAAACCCCTGCCTGCAGCACCTGTGCCACGGAGAAGTTCTTGCGGAATGCAATGGTTGGACCAATACCTCTGACTTCGTGGGCTCTCGGACGAAGGGTACTGGTGTCATCGCTCCTGTCTGAAGAGTACGCCTTCCAGATTACCTCACCAAGCCAAAAAGAAAGAGTGTTCTTGGACACTTCTTTCTTGGTAACCCCGGTGCTAACGAAGAGGCATTGACACTCAAGCCTGAGGTGACGAGTTCTCTTCAGATAGTGCCGTAGCGCCCTGACAGGACAAAGCAGCATCTCGTCCGCATCATTGTCAGTGAAGTCCTCCAGGGAGGGGATCGTGAAGGACTCGAACCGATCGTCAGGGACCGAAGGGTTCTGAGTCTTCGCTATGAAGTCCGGGACAAAATCGAGCGTCACCGATCCCAATCCCCTCGAGAGTTTAACATCGAAGGAAAGACCATGAAGTTCCTCTACTCTCTTCGCCGATGCCAGGGCCAGCAGAAAGACGGTCTAGAAGGTCAGATCCCTGTCTGACGACTCTCAGAGTAGCTCGAAGGGTCTGAGAGTCAGGCTCCTAAGGATGAGAGTCGCATCCCACCCCGGGGGCTTGAGTTCCCTGGGTGGGCAAGACCTCTCGAAGCTCTTCATAAGGAGGGAGATTTCCATGGAGTTGGAAATGTCCACTCCCCACAGTTTAAGGACTAGGGTCAGAGCGGCTCTGTAGCCTTTAACTGCGGAGACGAAGAGGAGCCTCTCTCGCCAAAGGAAGACGAGGAAATCCGCTACCTACTGAAGAGTGGCTCGACACCAACCACAGAAGATGGACCACTTCCCCTGGTACACTGCTGCAGAGGACTGTCTGAGGTACCCTGCCATCTCTGTTGCTGCTCGGCGAGAAAAACCTCTCACTCGCAAGAGATGGTGGATAACTGCCAGCCGTGAAGACACAGGGACCAAACCGCTCAGGGGTACCGTTCCACGTGTGGGTGGCACAGGAGGTTGTGCCGTGGGGGAATCTCTCGTGGTGCCTCGGCAAGAAGAGCCAGCAGGTCCGGATACCAAAAGCCCTGAGACAATTTGGGTGCCATCAGAATCATCCGAAGATTGCTGGTGACCAGCACCCTGCTGATCACTTTGCGAATCAGACATAACGGGGGAATGGCGTAAACTAGGAAGTTGTCCCACGGGCGTTGAAAAGCGTCCTCTGCAGCTGCCCATGGGTCCGGCACAACTGAGAAGAAAACCTCAAGTTTTCTGTTGTGCCAGGTGGCGAACAGATCCCCGACTGGAAGCCCCCAAAGGTCGAAGAGCCTTTCCGCCATGTCCAGGTGAAGAGACCATTCGGTCCCAAACACCTGATTCCAGCGGCTGAGCTTGTCTGCCACTACGTTCCTCTTCCCTGGTATGTATCTGGCTGACAGTAGCCCACTCGTGCACCTGCATCATCAACTGGTGTAACGGGAGGGATACTAGGCCCCCTGTTTATTGATGTATGCCACTACTGTGGTGTTGTCGCACATCAACATCACTGAGTGTCCCATCACACGTTCCCGGAACTCATGGAGAGCGAGGAATGCCGCCTTGAGCTCCAGGACATTGATGTGAAGGTGCTTGTCGTGATGGTCCCACACACACCTGCAACCAGCAACTCCTCCAGGTGTGCGCACCAACCCTCGGTTGATGCGACTGAGAACAGCAGCATCTCTCGAGGGGGGAGTGCAAAGAGGCACTCCTCTTACGAGGTTCCCGTCGTCCAGCCACCAGGCTAGGTTTTGCCTCACCTCCTCCGTGAGAGGAACGGGGAGGAATGGCAGGTCTGTGGCCTGTGACCAACACTCCTTTAGCCTCCACTGAAGAGACCGCAGGTGAAGACGCCCACGAGGGACTAGCTTCTCTAGAGACGACAGGTGACCGATCACGACCTGCCACTGCTGAGCTGACTGCTCCTGTCAAAACAGGAACCGTCCGGCTGCTTCCCTGAACCTGCTGATCCACGAGTCTGCGGGGAAGACTCGCCCTGCTACTGAGTCGATCATCATGTCCAGGTACTTCATCCTCTGCTTGGGCTCGAGATCTGACTTCTCGAAGTTCACCACAATCCCCAGATCACGGCAGAATTCGAGGAGTCGATCCCTGTCCTGCAGCAACTGCGAGCGGGAGCTCGACAGGATCAGCCAATCGTCAAGATACTTCAAAAGATGTATCCTGACCGAATGAGCCCAAGCCGACACCAGAGCTGAATTGGTACACCGTCCCGTCGAGGTTGAAGTGGAGGTACTGCCTGGAAGACTGGTGGAAGCCTGGGTCTTTCCTCTCGGCTTCGACAAGGAAGACGTCTTGGCCGCAGAGGAAGAGCTAGCCAAGCTCCGAGGCTTGGCCGCAGTGACTCGAGGCTGCCCAGAAGCCTTCGAGACTGCCTGGTGTACTAGGTGGTCACTGTCCTCAGTGCGCCGCTGTTCCACCGCAGCATTCACCATCCCTCTAGGGAAGAGAGAGGCAGAACCCAGCAACAGTCCATTCCTCAGACCCGGCGCTGCCTCACGCCCTGCCGCCCTGGTCACTCAAGAGAGGACTGCGTCCCGACGTCTCAGGACCAGGTTGGCCCACAGGTTGGCCATCTGGTGGGTGAGGTAGGAGACAGCCCACCTCCAGACTGACACAGTCTCCTGAACGCCAGGTACCCTTCGGGAGTGATGTGTCCCGAGGAGGCCGCGACTCTGGACACTGTGAGGGACCACAGATCCAGCCAGGAGACTGCTTCCAAGGCCTGTGCCTCTTGCTGCGTGAACCAGAGGTTCTCAGACAGCAAGAGTTGAAGAGGCACACTCGTAGTTAGCCTGGCTATCTCTGGGTTAACCTGCTTGGGCGGCAGAGGGTCTTCCGATGGCACGTAGAATCACCGCTGTCGTGGTAGAGGAGGGGGAAGCAGCTTGGTCGACCTGCCGGACCCAAGCGATCCCTCCTGTCTGGAGACAAGAGAGTTCACCTGGCCTAGCACACCGTTGGCCAAGGAGGACCGAGCAGACCCACCGTCATCCTGGGTTCCTTCTAAGGCCCCCAGAACGACTCCAGCCTCAATGGAGGCTCAGAGGGAGGGAGCACAGATCCTTCCCTCAGAGTCCACTGGTGCGGTGGGAGCGTGCACCATCCTCGTGACGCGTCACGGGGCTGAGGCGAAGACACCGAAGCCAGGTGGTGGGGCCATCTCTCTCATGGTGCGAATGACAGCGGAGCTTGGACAGCGGCTGATGGGGTTGCCGTCGCTCTGTTCTGTGTATAGACCAGATGGGGAGGAGCGGCAAACCCGGGAGTCGACAGGCCATGGGTCACTGGTACAGCCAGGTGATCCAGCAGCCCCCGAAAGCTTGGCGTGCCCAAAACCCCTAGCGAGTGCCAGACCTGCTTAAGGTCCCCACCCACGGCAGCAGTCACACCTGAGGAGGCAAAGGTCGGATTATAAGGAGGGGTTCCCGCTCGCCTGGGGGGAGAAAGTTCCCACCCTGAGCGAACAGAAGACCCTGAGTACAACTGCAGGTCGGAGGGCCACGCCCCCTCCTCTGCTCTCAACAAGTCAAGTGAAGAGGTGGAATGCAACACTTCCCCCGAAGGGGAAGGAGCTGACTAGGAGGGAGGAATGAAGAAGACGTATCCGTAACCAGAGGTGTCACTGGAGAACTTTACGCACCTTCTTCCTCCTCTCGTAGCACTCCCACTGCTCCTCCGACCACATATCACCTAAGTCACAACGCTCACCCTGAAAGTATTCACGCCCTCAGCACCGAGCACACAATACATGAGGATCCACATTAATGGTGGATCTAAAGGCCCCACACTTATGGCCCTCCACACCAGGGCATACTCTCTGTGTGGCTGGGGGGCGGGGGTCTCTCCGACTCGTGGCTTTCCATGTTGAATTCACCACAAGTAACAATGAAAACAAAAAACAAATACTTAGTACAGATAATGAAAGTCTCATGACAATGGCGGGAAGAGCGGCGAACAACACGTCTAACTCTGGCGGCGGCTGAAAGCAAAGTGGATGTTTACCCTCCGGCCTCCAGTCGGGCGGGACTCCCGACCATCGGACAAGCAGTTAACTACCGAACCACCTTGTTCGAAAGCTTACGACCGATCCAGCTGCATTGTAAGTATATTCCATTTGTAAAGGACCGAGGGTTTGTATTACGTGTCAGAAAAAAGTAATATTCAAAATATGCATACAGCAATAGAAAATACAAAAAATCCATAACTGAAAAATTGTTAGTATCACCATGAAAGGAACTGTGGGAAATTTGTCTCACTCAGTGGAAAGATTGAAGGAATATACTCTACAAAATTACAAGGGTAATTCCTTCCACCGAGTGTTCTCTAGTAATATAGTAAATTGTATAAAACGGGCTGTTAAGCACACAATTCTTCCGTACGCCTAACGTATTTTCAGACTTGTGCCAGAAAATCCAAAGGATTAATAATTGCTTTGTAAGTTTAAGTAGGCTAGTTAAATTCAGGTAAGAGTAATTTAGGTAAATGCAATTAATCTAATAAGGACTATGAATAAATTAAACCAAGGCCATAAAATTCCCAGGGCAGCTCAGTTTGGTCCCAGAATTCAATTAAGTTTCGACCCGGTTAAAGTAAAATTAAGGTAAACTAATCCCAAACAGTAATGCTAAGCAACAGACAGACCTAATTTTGACTAAATTTTCTACTACGCCCATGTAATTATATAAGCCCCTGTAAAATTGTTCAATCTGAGTCTAAGCCTAATTAATTCTCACAAACTCCAATATTACAATAGCCTAACTACATAAAAGGGTTCAAAATTTAGTTAAGGTAAAGAAAACAGTGTATTACATCTTAAATAAGTAAGTTAAGTTAAATAAGTAAGTTAAACGTTAAAAGACGCAACCGCTTCCTAACGAACAACCGTTGGCACAAATCAGCCGTCCAAATATGGCGGCTTAGCCTTTGTGGAAAATTGGTATGTTGACCTACCTTTAAGTTAACCCAATTTGGACGCACACCTCTTAATTCACTCCTAAACTGAAAAACAAATCCTATATATTCAATCAGCAAACCCAGCGACCTCTAATTACATTCGTGGAAACAAATTGGTACGTTGACAAGAAATGTTATTTTACTTACCGAATTTTCCGCCGACAGATCAGTGTGCATGGCCGTTTTAAGTTTTGGTTGCAGATAAGGATTCGGATAGGATATGGGTTAGGATAGGTGCAAACAGGAAAGGAGATCATACAAACCAATTATTTTAAGGGTTATTAATTTCTAAAACCCTACACTACGTAAATTAAACTCGAGACGAAGTTTACGAAACAAGTTCGTCCGTCTCCGTTGCTGTCTGTTTGAACAAGGCCCCAAAAACCCGCGCTCGACCTCTCACTACCCCCCGAAAGAGCCTATGTCAGGTCAATGGTTCTTATCACCCCCTAAATCAATTAAATAATTTCTTAACTAATTTGAAGGGACAGTTAAATCTATTTATCAAAGCTATCTATCAAATATTTTAAATGCTAAGTAAAATTAATCAGATTATTCAAAATATAATATTAATTTTTCTGCAGAGCTTATACTAGAGAAAATGGGGTATAGTTATTTTGTAGCTCTTAGCAGTGACTTCGTTAAAGGTTAGAAAATGTATATGTACAAATAAATTTACAACAGGAACTGTACAATGAACTACTGATAAAAAATATCAGACAAAAAACAGATAACCTAGTCAACAAAAAGATAAAATTATAAAACTAGGCTAATAAAGGAACGTAAAAAATCAAAAGTGGTCTGGTCTTGCAACAGGAATAAGATTGGTCCGACTACAAAATGTATAAATACATCTTTCAGTTTCAATAATCCTCGTCAGTATAGCTGACCTTACTGAGTGACAGTGAAGACCTACTACAGTAAGATGACTGCCTTAATCATTTACGGAATTTCGTTGGATATTTTAATGAAATATTCCATATGCAAACATTGTACCCTTCTCCCGGTAATTTACTGGAACGACATTTACTAACCACGAGACAAAGACTGTCGGAGAAACCTCCTAAATTGTAAACAATTTCAGCCATGGAACCTCGAGTCATCACCCGCTTCGACGTCCACAAGTACGCCCGAGAGGCCTACGACTTGGGCGTCAGGTACATTGGAGGGTGTTGTGGATTCGAGGCCTACCACATCCGCGCTATTGCAGAGGAACTTGCCGAAGAGCGAGGGAAGCTGCCTCCCGCCAGCGCTAAACATAAGCCCTGGGGCGGATTCAATCAGCTAAGCTCTTATTCGTTCATTAGGGAAAGGTGAGTTGCCTCACGTTTAAGTCTCTTTGTTTTCTGACTAACTCTCACTCTCTCTTTTGGCTTCCCTGAAATCAGCGTAATAACGCCCTTGTGTTATTAAAATGAAAAAAAAAATCACTGGTGAACATTTTAGCAGCCCAGAGCGTCTGGTGGGAGTAGGAAAGATACCAGAAAGCCAACGGGAGGAGCGAATAAGTCCATTAAACTTTCATATCGTCTTTCAGGACAGGGCGAGACTACTGGGAGCCTCTCGTACCAAATTCAGGCCGGCCGAAGCCACCCACTTATGAGCTGAATACCAAACCCATGTCCTAGGTGAGAACCCCGCGAATAAGGAACCAGCTCTGGTGGTGAAATCCCTAAATTTCTAGGGATTCTTTTCCTAAGGTATAAAGTGTGAAACCCTAAAGTTCAAGTCATGATCAAAATATATTCTCAGGTGTTACCGTTAAGGGGAAGGATGAATCTTGACATCTACCTCATTTTCCTAAGAATAATATCCAACAGCAATTCTTTTTCGCGATGCTAAGTCAGAGACAAACGAACAGTGTATAGATGGTTATAAATAATCAGTTCGTGCCATATTCACTGCGCAACAAGCAACATCTTTCCTTATTGCAAAGGAGCGAGAGAATTTGTACAACCCAAGCGGCAATGAAGGCGTCATTCCCTTATATACAATCGTAACTCACTTTAGAGATGAAATAAAGTTATTGATTTCAGTTTTCATTGTGTTTCTCCTTTACTTAATTTAAGGAGCCTTGATTCCTGGTTACCAAACACTTAAGATTTCAACTTGTCTTTTTACTGACAAATAGAATGTCTAGATATTTCAACTTGACTTTTTACTGACAAAAAGAGTGTCTAGCTAAGTCCATGAACCATAACTAAGACGAGGGGACTAAAGTAAAGTGCAACAGGTCACAATGAGACCCTAAATCCGACTGAATAAAGAGAGTAAGTATTGTAATGTCATGGAGAATCTGCACTAAGTAGTATATAAGGTCTTGCTTGATTCCTATTCCACATCATTCCTGGCAACCCAAATTATTTTGAACTCAAATGAATGAATACCCATTTGACTAAAATCTTAATAAATGAAAGGCTGATGCGTTATGACAGACAGACAGACAGACAGCCAAGCAGAGAGACATATAAACCAGCAGAGGGAGAGGAGAGCGTCCAACTTCACTGTTGCTGTGATGGTGTTTACCAACGCCTGAGGACATATGACCCCAACAAATGCCATACAGACATCGCATTTATATTTATATTAGAGAGAGAGAGAGAGAGAGACTGGGGCTACCCAATCACGATGTTGTAAGAAACTAGATCCGACCGACTGAGAGAGAGAGAGAGAGAGAGAGAGAGAGAGAGAGAGAGAGAGAGAGAGAGAGAGAGGACGCAGGCGTTGGGAGTAGTTTGGTGCAGTATCGTTTATTCTGTTTTGCTGTTTATGGGCCCAACATCATCAGTCTGTTTGTTACAAACTTTGTATTCTATCCTCCCAGAAACCACCTCCACTCTTTAATTCTAAAGGTAAGCAGGTTCTGTATATTTTTCTGACGTCACGTGAGTACTTTATACGCATATATATATATATATATATATATATATATATATATAGTATATATATATATATTATTATATATATGGGGATACAATCCACAATGAAGTAAAATCCTCTTGTAGTTTAAAATATATATCTCTAGTACAGGATTAAAGCTTTCGACCATCAACTGTGGTCTTGTTCACTAAAATGTGATATGTCACCTCAAGGAACTAACAAGTAAGAGCACAAACATTTGAAAAAAAAAAAAAAAAAAAACGGTTAGGTAACAAGCTAGTTTATATTATGAATGATCAGGCGGTTGAGCCCTCGTTCTTTCCTGAATTCGTCTTGATCTTCGTGGGGGAATGTTTCTATTGTCAACTGCTTGTTCTCTGCTGGTTGGGTGGTTAGTTGGAGAAATGACATGATTGGGAGTAAAAACAGGAGAGGAGGCTGCATCGTTATTGGCACATATATTTCTAAAGTTTGAAATTTTCCCTTTCCTACATATCTCTTCACAAATAGCTGTATTTTCTGAAATAAATTTTCTAGGCAGTTTAAAAGAAAAAAGAATGGCTTCAACATAGTTTTTCAGTACAATCAAGAAGAAACTCATTAAAAATAACCCGGGTAATAGAGAGAATGTAGGAGTATATGTAATACCTTGCAGTGATTGCAATGAATGTTACGTGGGAGAAAGCGGACGTTCCATTGATAAGAGAAGGGAAGAACACATTGCTGCTTGCAGAAGGGGAAGTTCATACAGTGCAATTGCGCAACATACATGGGAGAAAAACCACGCAATAAATTTTAAAGGTACAAAGGTTGTTTTTGCATGTAACGACAGGACTTTGAGACGAGTAGTAGAAGGGGCGTTAATTTAATTAAACGAGACCTTTGCCAGAAATACTGGTATTTCAGAAAATACAGCTATTTGTGAAGAGATGTAGGAAAGGGAAAATTTCAAACTTTAGAAATATATGTGCCAATAACGATGCTGCCTCCTCTCCTGTTTACTCCACTCAGGTCATTTCTCCAACTAACCACCCAACCAGCAGAGAACAAGCAGTTGACAATAGAAACATTCCCCCACGAAGATCAAGACGAATTCAGGAAAGAACGAGGGCTCAACCGCCTGATCATTCATAATATAAACTAGCTTGTTACCTAACCGTTGTTTTTTTTTTTTTTTTCAAATGTTTGTGCTCTTACTTGTTAGTTCCTTGAGGTGACATATCACATTTTAGTGAACAAGACCACAGTTGATGGTCGAAAGCTTTAATCCTGTACTAGAGATATATATTTTAAACTACAAGAGGATTTTACTTCATTGTGGATTGTATCCCCATTTACGTAGAGGTATGACATAGTACCTGGCTTCTGCATATATATATATATATATATATATATATATATATATATATCTATATATATTATATATATATATATATATATACATGTATATATATTATATATATATATATATATATATATATATATATATATATATATATATATATATATATATATATCACTATATATATATATATATATATATATATATTATATAATCTCACATTAGCTCAACTTGAATCAAAACTACAACCATCTCCATACTTAATACACGCAATAAACAATAATAAAACAACAAGAGAGTACCGAGACCGCAAACCACCATAGACGTTGAGCAATCAACATCACCATCACCCCACCCCACCCCCGACAACACCCCGTCCCCACAAAACTCAACCCCCCCCCCCCCCCCCCCCCCCCCCCCCCCCCCCCCCCCCCCCCCCCCCCCCCCTCCCCCCCCCCCCCCCCCCCCCCCGATGATAAACATTCCCTCTTCGCGAAAGTTACAGGTCGCATATTTCCCAGATCTACTCAAAACTTGTAACTTGAATGAGCTAATTATTCTTACTCATTATTCTTTCAGTGGAAAGTCATATTTTCCAAGCCAGAATAGTTATAGGTGAAGTGAACTGAATTTCCATAACAAACTAGTAAAAATGTGCCGAAAACATTTCGGTGCAATCGAGTTTTCTGTACAGCATATAATACTGTATGAAACTCTCAGCCACAGCCCATGAAACTGTCAGCTGCGGCCAATGAAACTATCAGGCACGGCCAGGTGGTGACCTGTGTTGTCGGCATCTATAGCGGTGTCAGACACATGATCATGGTTAAATTTAACCTTAAATAAACTCAAATCTACTGAGGCTAAAGTGCTGCAATTTGGCGTGTTTGTTGATTGGAGGGTGGATGATCAACACACCGATTTGCAGCCCTCTAGCCTCAGCAATTATTAAGATTTGATGGCGGACAGGAAAAGTGTGGAAGGACAGACAAAGCCGTACAATAGTTGTCTTTTACACAAAACTAAAAACAGGCCCAAAACATGTAAATAATTACAAGAAGAGCATTAGGACCGAATCCTCTCACATTCTTAAAAGCAGGTGGAAATCCACGTATTCACAAAAGACGTTGCACAAACCCAGAACCAGTGACTAACAGTTCTCTGAAGGCACATCAGGAAATAAGCTAGGCTGATGATATGACTTTCATGAAGTAATTCCTCACAAGGTTCATAAACAAAGGGAATAACCTGTTGGCAATCATTGATATGCAGTATCAATGAAGCAAGAAAAAAACGAATAATAAAAACGGAAGTTGTATCAGCACTATAGTAGATTCACATCACCGGTGCATCTGATGTCTAGGCCAGTCCCTTACGACGCTCCTGATAGGCTGTTGATAAGCCAATCACAGGGCTGGAAACTCTGTCTCTTTCAAGAGTTCACATACGCAGGATGTATATTTCACCTCTACTGAGGGATAAGTTTTTCAAAAGCATCCCTTAGTAGAGTTGGAACATACATCCCGCCCATGTGAACTCTTTTGAGAGACTGAGAGTTTCCAGCCCTGTGATTGGCTTATCAACAGCCAATCAGGAGCGTCATAAGGGACGGGCCTAGACATCAAATGCACAGTTGATGTGAATCTACTATAGTATGTGATGCTTTCACCCGGTGCTACGAAACGGAAAGAACGCAAAACCTCATCAAGAGCATTCGTGAAAATGCTCGTCCAAAATTCATTAGCTCCAACATAGCCTTTCGCAATGTAAAATCATGTATAGTTCACGTTCAGTAAATTTTTAAAAGTAAATTTTAGGTGCTATTAAATGGTTTAAATTTTTCATTTTGTTGTTGTGAAAACTTCATTATTCCATTCTGGAAGAAAGGCATCCAGCCTTGGACAGCGGTTGACTACTCATTCTTCTACGGAATCAAGCAGTATAGCCATACTGTATAGGGCAAGTATCTCATAAATAGATCGTGGGCCTTTGCTGCTTTCCTCTTCAGACAATAAAATACTATTACTATCTTTATTATTAACCGCAATAATACTACTTATAATGATTTAGGGAAGCAATGTCTAGACCATGAGACTTTCCTTCTGAAATGAATTTTGTCTCACTTTCCGTTTTCGTTACTACTGCTTTATATTCTAGGCTTTCCAAATCTCAGAGCGATGAAAATAACACTATAAAAGATAAAAACTCAAAAATAAATAATGGACTATTTCCAATTGTGTTTTCTGGCAGGATGTCGCCCTGGTTACTGACACTAACTCTGATGGTGACTTCATACAGCAGTCAAACTCAATGTGAAGACCCAGGAGCTTTTATTGAGCTGAATCTGAAGCAAGGAAGAATTAGGGGCCAAAGGCACAGCATAGGAGAGTCTCGGTTTTATTACTCCTTCAGAGGAATTCCATACGCTCAACCTCCCATTGGTGAGCTGCGGTTCAAGGTAAGTGTACTGGAATCATCTGAGTGCTTGGGTTTGGGTTTCAGGAATTTTCGTGAAATCATCTGAGTGCTTGGGTTTCTGGAATTTTCATGAAATCATCTGAGTGCTTGGGTTTCTGGAATTTTCATGAAATCATCTGAGTGCTTGGGTTTCTGGAATGTTCACAGACACCAATAGATCAGGTAATGCTCCTATTAAGAGTTTTATTAGCCACCTGACTCGACTAAGCTTTCGTTGAAACCTAAGATTCATGGAAACAGTTTGTCAGCCACTTATCTCCCTTGTTGGTGCATTCAAGTTCAGACACTTATGTTAGTTATTTTGGTTGCAGATTGGTCGTGTTCAACCTACAGAGTACTTATGTAAAAGGAACAGACTATGGGCAAACTTCAGAATAAAATGAAAGTTTTACCCTGTAAAACTGTAGACTGTAATGTTTGTAAGATTTCCCTTTTCAGGCAAATCTTGTCTCCGTTTGGATAGCAGGACTATCTCATTTCTATATGATGACAAAAGTAATGAAAGTTTTAATATATAAATGCCTCTTTTCTACAGAATCCTGTACCAGCCAGTCCGTGGACAGGACTGCGAGAGGAAACGGATCCTCCTCCGTGTCCCCAACTCATTGTGGGAATTTCTTTGCTAAAATCAAATGGAATTACAGGAGAAGAAGACTGTCTTTACCTGAATGTTTATAGTCCTCAGGTAAATGTTTACTCTTTATGTAAGGATAGCATGGTCATTCTCTGCTTTGACTCCGGCAATTTCCACCGTTTCAATGTGCTTGTTTCTTGTCAGGCATATATCATCTTAAAGTAGCAAGCTCTTGCAACTGGATCATACCTTAATCCCCACTATAAGCAGGCAATACTGTCTGAAAATAGATGCTAACTCTAACCTGCTCCTTTGGGATTTAAATTGCTATGACCACCGAAGCAGTAAGCCAACATTTAATCCACTTAGCCCAGTAACTGAGTAGATTAAGCGCTGGCTTACCGTTTCCTTCCCTTTGATTCTCTCTGTAGATGAGTGGCCTAGGCGTTGGCCTGCTGCCACAGCAGTCGGCTGTTACAGCACATATACAAACACAAGAGTGTGGCAACTGTATGTAACCTAATCAAACTGTTTCCGATTTTCCTAGCCTCGTGACGCAGAGTTCCCAGTAATGGTGTTCATACATGGAGGAGGGATGAAGTTCGGCAGTGCTGACATGATGGGTGGAACACCTCAGCGTCTGCTCGTCAAAAATATAGTTTTAGTTTCTCTTCAGTACCGATTAGGAACCTTAGGTAAGCATGACGTATGCGTTTGTTTCCTATAGCTCTAATGATGAATGAGCAAGATTCGTCTAAAATGTTTTATTATTTAAAGGCTTAAGAGGCATTAATCACTTAGGCACTTACTGTAAGATTTTTGCTTGTTCAGTGTTGTTGTATGTTCATTTTTGCAATATCCTTCATTAAGGGCTATACATAAATAGTTCAAGCATATAAATATGAATGCCTTTTATCATTCTGAGACCATTAAAAGAGTATTTGCCTGAGAAAAGTATCCTAAATTTCATGTACTTTCCTGAATATTGATTCTGACGACTGAAAATAACAAAACTAGAGAAGCAGAAGCAAGGAATTTGTTAAAAAGCAAATCTGGAAGACAACCCTTGTCATTCGCATCCCGATCATTTAAATGTTAAAAACATCCCACATGCGTGGACATACAAAAGGTGCCTTGTAAATAATTCTTTGATTATTCGTGCTAATGGAGCTTCACTTCCCATCACTAACTCAGGATTCCTGTCAACGGGTGACGCAACCTTACCGGGTAACCTTGGTTTAAGGGACCAGACCCTCGCACTTCAATGGGTTAAGAAGAACATCCGTAATTTTGGGGGTGACCCAAAGAGGGTCACTATTTTTGGACAGAGTGCTGGCGCTGTATCTGCTCACTTTCAGATGCTGACACCTTATGCAAAGGGTAAGAATTCGCACATTCCCTCTTTCTTCTCTAAATGTTTAGTAACTTATACAGATATGTTTGGCGACTGTTAAGGGAAAATTTTTAGCTGGAATTGGTTATCAACATCCGACGCCTATCAACACAAAAGTCCTCTGTGAAATTTCGACACTCGTGTTTCCTGTGCTTTACATTCCACAAATACCCTGCCATTTCCGGCCTCTAATCTCATACAGATACATTTTGGTTTCCCGTTTTTCCCTCCAGCCCAGATTGGCACTATCAAGAACTATTCTCCCTGTGCACAAAGGAAATGCCCAAGCCATCTCCTTCCCCACTTTATATCACACCGATCATCAAATAAAATTTCATGAAAGTTTATAGTTCCTTCCAAATACTTGCCCTTGTAACAAAAATGTACCATCAGATGTCAATTTGAATAGTAAAATACCACATTTCCAACGGATTGTGGGACAAGGAAGGTGTACCTTACTTTGTCATCAGAGATATTACAAAACTTGACTTAAATTTTAAAAGAACACCTACTGCCATAGCTGCAATTCTTACCCAGGGTTGTTCAATCAAGTCATCGTGCATTCCGGGACTGCCATCAATCCCTGGGCAACACGCAAAGATCACGCGAGTGTAGCCACCAAGATAGCGAGAAGTCTCTGTTACCCTGGTGTCAGTGGAAATCCTATCAACAGCACTGAAATTCTCGCCTGCCTGCAAGGAGCATCTGTGGAGGCCCTCGTCAGAGCTACTGAGCCATACACAGTAAGGACCCTCATCAAAAGGATCAGTATGAGCGTCAGAATCCTTGTTTTATTTATCTTACTCAATTCTAGCAAGTATAAGTCACGTGTCAGAGGCCGTCCACTTATTTACAAAATTGAAAGATTAGTTCTGCCTACGAAAGCTATGTGGTCTACCAAATTTTAATCACCAACAAGACCTACACTATGTCAATATAGGGATCTGCCTTAGCTCAGGTGGTAAGCACACACTAAATGCATTTCTAACCTAGTAAGTTTAATCTTTGAAAAAGCTGAGAAGGTAACTCTGCCTGACATAATGCTTATTCCACTGCCATTGGTATTTACATTAATGTATGAAGTTCCACTGCAAGAAATCCCTCCACAGAATTACGGCTTCCCTTTCTACATGGTCCCCCGAGTTGACGGAGACTACATCCCAGCTCAACCAGCTCGTCTGCTGAAGGAGGGGAAATACCAGAGGGTGAACATAATGGCTGGCGTCTGTCAGAATGAAGTGACGGTCATTGTGAACGGTGAGAAAGAAAAGGACATTTTCCGGATAGTTATGTGGTTTCAATGTAATTCTTTTTTCCATAAAAAAATCTATCCTTGCGGATACTGTAAAATTCCCTTAACGAATATTATCCAGAAAAAGATCTGAGGGTTAATTTTCAAATTACAATAAAGTTGACCTTCATTATTCACAGACATTTAGCTTGGGAAACACCCATCTAATTTCGACAGCTCAGCTTCAAGCAGAATTGCCGATCTGTGATCTGTGCCTCCGAGACATTCGTAATGCTTAAATTACTGACCAGGTGGAATTCACCTGATCCAGATGCGCTAAAATATAATTCATGTGTACCCGTGAGGTTAGGAGGTTGCACTGAAGTAATACAAGTGACTCTAGGTGGCTCTTGTTCCTCTTTTATTGGCATACAGTGCTATCAGTGTCGAAGCTGTTCATGGTTAGAAGAAGGAGAAGAATAACGCGCTCACGAGCTATATAAATCCTTTTCAGCTATAGCATGAACTCCAACCAATTCTTTATACAGTTCTCCAGTGTTGTGACCTAACTAAATTTCCACAGAGATTATGAATACCAATCAAACTGAAGACAGAGACTTCATGGAAACTTTCGTCACAAATCATTTGCCGATGTTCTTGGGAATGGAAGCGGAAGATGATTTGAAGTTCTTGACTAGGCGGGCTTTCTACCACTACATGGACGATATTCAGATCACAGAGACAAATGTCAATCATTTTGAACAGGTAAGGTTTTACATCATACTCACACAGGTGTAGACACACAATATATCTACATAATATATATATATATATATATATATATATATATATATATTATAATATATATATATAGATCTATATAGTACGCCTTCCAGAGGTGCTGAGGGAGCAAGTTTTTTTTGGGATTAAGCTGTTATTCCATCACCCTTCTCCACTCTGACTACGACCTTCCACATTAGTCTAACTACCAGGTAAATAACTTACTTATTTGGTCAGGAAAAGAGTAGTCATTTTTAGAGCTAGCCTACAGAAGCAGCCCCAACTCCCTGTATTTGAAATGACTACTTATAAAAAGGACACTAAATTTCGTGGTTTTGGAATTTCTTGTGTACATCACTCATCTTGTGATATCTAACACTAACTTCCGCATGCATAATAACACCAGCTACTACAGAGACTATTCAAGTTCACCTTACCTGCATGTGAAGCCGCTGGGTTTGTGATCTCTTCCTTGTACGTAGTCTATATTATTTAACTCTTTTTAGTCAGGCAAATGAGTAGATTTTCCCTTCCAGTACCGGCATGGCCGCGTTGCGTGGCCTAATTCTAAACTCCATTGTACCTGATAGAGGTAGACGCACTTAGTGCAGTTTGATACTTATCGAAATAGTTGTCTCCATACGGTGACAAAAAGCAGCTTGAGCATCCAACTAGGGTTTATATTCATTGAAATAACAACTTACAGAATTGGCCCTGAATATCACGCTTTGGTGACACAGCTCAGATTCGTGCTTATCGGCCTAAACTTCATCTTTCTGAAACAGAAAAAATCTGCTTACAGACACCAGCACGAGTTACATATTTCTAAAACTATCACTTGAAGATACAGTTCCAAACTTCATGCTTAACAGCTCAAATATATTAACCCAAACTTTTATATTTTGCAACGGCAGCTTCTTTCGGATGGCTTCATGGTGATGCTGCAGGACGAGGCTTGCGCGCTGCACGCCCGAGACGCGCCCTTTGGAAAGAGCGTTTACAGGTACGAGCTGCAACACAGGGGCGAGAGGTCCTTTAGTAACGCAACCTTCGGGAAACAGTGTAAGTACGGGGAACATCTCAAAAGGAACATGTCGTCCCCTCGATTATAAGTCATCTAATTTTCCTCTTGTAAAAGTCATCTTTATCTTTCAATAATTAAGCTGTTTTTTCGCTAGGCCCGCTATCTGATTTCGAAATCATAGGTGCATCCAGTGAAATACTTTGCTGTTTACATGGAGGTGTTATTAATATTACGGATTCTTTCTTAATCTTCCCAGTACCAGATTAACCAAAGCCTTACACATGACATCACATTTGATAGTTTCCTTTATACTGCCACATTCATAGCTTTCTTGGAAATTAATATCAAGTTTGGTAGTTGTCATACATGACCTGAATGCCTTAAAGATGCACTGTCCACATTCCTGCAAGATTAATTATAGACCACACGAGGATACCGATGTCTATGCAAGCTTAAAAGTTAATGACGTAATTACGAAAGGAAATATATTCACTTTCAGGGGTTGCACACGGTGATGATCTGCCATATTTATTCGATGGAATTTTTGACTTACCGCCGGTGAGCCGTTCCAACGATCAGTTCCTCAGCGACATCATGGTTACCCTGTGGACGAACTTCGCAAGCACAGGGTAAGAATCTCTCTGGGAGTCTTGCCATTGCATAAATATTGTAACAATTTCCTTTACTGTATTGGCTAACTGCTTGAAATTATCTTCAAAGATTTATTACCTCTTAAACAAATTTTCTTAGCAGGGACGCTTGCTTTCTTAGGGGAAACCCCACTTAGATATAAATACTACAATTACAACTACTGCTGCTATTACCACTATTATTACTACTACGAGAATTGCTGTTCGTAGTGTCTTTCCTTCTGGCTTCGCCTCCACCTGCCTTAGCCAGTTCCACAGCCCTCTCTGACCCTCTGTCTCTACAGACTTCGGTCATGGGCACTACATTCTCGGTGACCGGACAGTTTGATACCGGACATATTGATACCGGACAGTTTGATACCGGATATATTGATACCGGACAGTTTGATACCGGACATTTCGTTACCAGACATTTTGTGACTAGGATTTTTTACTACCGGACATTTCGATACCACTGTGTGTGTGCGCGAAGATAAGAGTTTCCTTTGAGGGCCACACTCTTCTTATAATTGGTTGTTTATAAAATTGCCACACTTTTCTTGTAATTGGTTGTTTTAATTTTTTTTCAAACACCTGCTATTTATAGTAAACATTGGTCGGAACCTAAATATTCTCAGTTTTTTTATCACTTTCAGTCTACTACCAAAGGGTCAACTACTAACGCCCAGCTATCAACGATAAATATAGATATTCTTATTGTATCACCCATGGCTCGTCTAATTGCTTCAACAAAAAATGGAAAAAAATTAGTGGATGATCTAAACTATATATATGATAAACAGAAAACTAATAAGGATGGTCCAAAGCAGTATTGGCAGTGCGAAAATAGGATGTGTAAAGCCCGCGTACACACCTATGTTGGTGATAGTGACAACAAAATCGTTAAGACTGTAATGAGCATAATCACAGTGCTACAGCAACAAGAGTGGGATCAAAATTAGCACATCCTCAAATGAAAATAATGTCTGGTTCAACACAAGATGCTCCTCGTACTATAATATGTAAAGAAACCCAAAATCTGAATGTATGTGCTATTTCAGAATTTGCTTCAGTATCTTCATTGAGTCGTAGTATCAGGCGTTGGAGACAAATAGAAGAAAATGTACCGCCTATACCTCAGGTACGGCATGGTTATTTGATTCCTGATCAGTATTGTTACCTTGAAAATGATTTGAAGTGGCTATAGTATGACAGTGGACAACATGATACTGAAAGAATTTTAATATTTGCTACTGACTCGGGAATTAGTGACATCAAAAGAGCCAAAGTTGGGCCGTAGATGGAACTTTTAAGTGTAGCCCAATTATTTATTATCAACTGTACACTTTACATATTCAAGACAACGGCATTAGTGTTCCGAGAATGCTCGCCTTGTTGCCAAATAAGATACAAAATACTTATGCTAGAGTATTTACTACTATAAAAGAACTCATGCATAATGTCGAACCAGCCACTGTGATGATGGATTTTGAAAAAGCAGCCATCAATAGTTTATTAGATATTTTCCCTAATTCAGATGTTTCTTGTTGTCTATTTCACCTGTCACAAAATGTTTACAAACAAGTTGTAACATTAGGTTTCAAACATCAATATCACCAAGATGATAATTTTAGTTTAAAAGTGAGATGTTTACCCGCGCTTGCTTTCCTTCCCATTGACGATGTTATTGACGGCTTCGAAGAATTAACTGATGACGACGATTTTCCGCAAGAGCTTGTTGTATATTTCGAAACAAATTATATTGGAGGAGTGAGGGGTCGTGGCCAACGAAGGCGAAGAGTCGAGCCAGCCTTCCCTATTCATTTATGGAATGTTCATGAACGCATTGAAAATGGTATGCCACGCACCAATAACTATGTTGAAGGATTTCATAATGCTCTAAGAACGTCAGTGACAAATGTGCGTCCTAACATTTGGTCCCTTATAACTGCTTTAAAACTTGAAGAGGCTCTCAGTGCAACAAGAATTGCCCATCTCAATCGTGGAAACAGCGCAACCTCAAAGAAAAAATACAGAGACGCCGATCAGCGTAAAAAAAAATTGCTGGAACGGTATGACCCCTCAAATAAAATACAATATCTTCGTGGCATTGCTCACAACATTAAACATTTTCAACTAGATAATATTGTTGCTTTTTCTTAAATCATACTTTTACAGTGTTTTACAAATTAATAAATTTTTGTCTATATATTTTTTTATTTGTACTTTTAACTCCTTACTTTTGATACATAATTTGGATTTATACTTTATATAATGGTATCGAAATGTCCGGTAGTGAAAAAGCCTAGTCACAAAAATGTCCGGTAACAAAATGTCCGGTATCAAAATGTCCTAGAACCTACATTCTCACCCATCTATCATTGCAGATATCAACCACACTTCAGCTTATGCATGACTCAAGAGGTCAGAGATGTCCTTAAAAAGATTTGTATTCCTTATTTACAGAAACCCAACGCCTGACCTCCAGCTGGGTTTCAAGTGGGAGGCCATGACCTCCCCTTCCGACTTCAAATACCTCTCGTTGACTCCTGACCCGAAGATGAGGGACGACTCTCGGAAACAGGTATGGAACAGAAATCTTGAATAATGATTGAATTTCGAAAGTATGGGGGTGGGGTCAGGAAAGCAGGGGATACTGGAGCTCTGAATCCAGTTCCCTCGTCTTGCCTAAGGCCCAACGGTAAAGGCGTAACGGTAAATGAGTGGAACTTGATCCCACGAAGGTCGGATAATCATTAAGCATAAAAAACAGTAAATGGGAGGGATTTGACCCCGAAGATCGGAATTATCATTAAGTCAGGAGGAGCCTTGTTGGCAGAAGAGGAGAGAAAGTCACTGAAATCTCATAAAGCTCCTCTCATCTTTGGATATTCACAGCAGATTCGACTTTCCCCCTTTCATTGCCATTCATCATCTATACCTCACATCCACGTAAGAGATTTGACTCAATAATCCATTCACACGCATACACACATGACATTCATTTCTCATCTTTATATTTGCATTTCATATTCCCCTATTTTTTATTTTTCAGAGGCGTGAATTCTGGAGAAATCTCCCCCTGAAGAAGAACAAGATACTATTTCCTGAACGCTTCCGCAAACTCAGCAACGTTCAGCCAGCTCAATAATCGTCTGAAGACTCAGCAATATACAGCAAACTCAGTAATGGTCAGTGATGCCAAGGAAATTTAAGCATTTTAACGAAATCGAAGCATTTTAACCATATCATTAATGTGTAAAATATCCAATAAATGTAAATCAACATCTCATTCTCAGCTCCCCATAAACCAGCAAATATTATCATCGTGGTTACAGTCGGGCCACGAAGGCAATTAATCACTCACTTCATACAAGTCAGTGATGATACTGATTAAGGCCATCCTCATCTTAAGCACAGCACTGAAACACCTCAATGACAGAAAATGTTTGCTCAACTTGAAAAATTAAAACAATGTTTTTCCGAGCTGTCATCAAGACAAGTTCAACAATCAAGTAAGTGTACTGATAATGGCTCGTCGTATAAGAACAATATTCTCTCCTGACTAATACTTTGGAGCAGTCTTATGCTCTTGTTCATACGTTCATCACTTCCACAACATGTCACAAAGCACTGTCATTTTTTCGCAGTTTTCATTAATTCCGTGGAAGTAAAGACAAAAAAGTGTATAGAAGATCGAAATAAAACATGTTAACGGACATGACGTCTTTCAATTGTAAAATACCACGAAATTATAAATGATTCGCCATGATTACGAACGGGAACGTTGCTTGCTTTACAGCATAAGTACCCGGGCTCTACGAATGTTACCTTTCTTGAACATTACCGAAAAGCAATTTTCCTGACATCTTTCAACACGCCGCAGATAATATTCAATACCGGTGACAAATAAAATAAGCGAGGTTTATCTCGATCCATCAGAATTGTTTTTTAGGTGCAAGGTATGGTGGCATTCAACACGTTCCGTGTAATATATAATTAATAATCAAATTGGAAGGTTATCGAAGGTAGAGAAGAGAGATGATATACTACTTTATCTACTTTATTATGGAAGGAACAGAATTCAGCAGATACAATACAGTATGAAGATAAAAGAAAGCGACAGTCCCATCTTTTCTAGACTCCGAAGCAAAAGTAAGCAAAGATCAAAGGGAGTGGATGAGTAGAAAAATTACGAAATCGATGTAACCATAATGTCATCTACAATGTGGCCAGTAAGGTTTTTTCTACCAAACTATCCAAAAGGGAAGCCCTTTCAAACCACAGCATCCTTATTCTGGTCAAAGGAAGATCAACTTCAAAGGATGGATGGGGTCTTACCTACTGAGGCTTCGGATCAATGTCGTGAGTAGGAGCCTGGACTCGCCCGGAGGAGGGGACTAAGGACTCCCAGTACTTCCGACCGACCCTGAAGGAAAAAAGACGGGTCAGTGATATACTGACCTTTTTTCAATGCAAGATAATATATTTGTGCATTGTTTATACTTAGGATTAAGTACCCTTACGCATTTTTGAAGACTGTCTCGCTATTCGGTAACATGTAATATTAAATAACCTGTATACGGCTGCATAACTAACATAAAAAAGGAAAGACACTTTTTATATGTAATTTTTTTATTGAGTACCAATGAATGAGCCGAGGTGGTCTAGTGAGGTCATTTTTTTTTTTTTTTTTTTCACCAGCTCGCCGAATTTTTAACCAATATCCAATACTACAGACGAAATTCACGTCACCTATTCCGATGAGGTAATTCTGTTTTACCACGAACATTAGCGACTTTGATTTTGCTGCCAGCATTGGCTCCTTGGTGCAAGGATAATATTTTTAGACCAAAGGAAAATTTTGTCTGAACTTAACTGAATATTTATTAGTTTTTCCATTTTTATTACCACGAAACCAGAGGTAAAAATAGCCTAAATTTCAACCACATCCAACGGACATCCGACCTGAACAAATTACATATTCGATCATCTCGCAAACTGGCAAATATGACAATATTTCTGACCGAAGGCAAATTTTGTCCCAAAATCAGTGAATGATTATTAGTTTTTCCATTTGTATTGTCACAAAACCTGAAATGAAAACAGACTAAATTTCAACCACATCCAACGGACATCCGACCTGAACAAACTGCGGTCACCTCAAACACTGACCTTTTCCGAATGAATGGCGAAGAGCTGAGGATGTTATTTTCACCCCAGAGTTTGTGTTTGGCGCTTCCAGCGGGCCATTTGCCCCGCTCTTCGGCTAATTCCTCGGCGATTGCCCGGATGTGGTAGGCTTCGAAGCCACAACATCCACCGATGTATCGAACGCCTAGGTCATAAGCAGCCCTGGCAAACTTGTGGACATCGAACCTGGACACGGTCCTGGCTTCCATTGCTGTTCGAAAAATGGAATGGGATGGGAAGGTCGAGATAAAAAAAAAAAAGAAAAAAAATGAAAAACAAAAACTACTGGCTAATTGGGACATCAATTATTGTCTTACATTTTTTAGTTTGAAAAAGGGTAGCACTGAATTTGGCTTCATAAAGCAATCCAGAATATAAAAAATGTAAAATCGTGGATAGTTACAATACACGTTCCATAATAAAATAAAAAAACAGTAATACGTTATCAGCAACTGAAAAAAGCTGTTAACTATTCTATCATTCACTGCTGAGGTCTATGTACAGTTAATATGTGTATGTACGCGTGCAAGGAAGCAGACTCAAAGCATTCGATGACACAGGTAAAGCCATTTTAACTTGTAATGCTTTGTTCGCTGCAAAACGAAAAAGAATTACTCTACAAACCATGAAAAATTCCAAGTCATGTGTGCAATTGTGAAGAAATGAGAAAAAAACATGCTGAAATAAAGAGATCAATCTTTTTACATCTACTTATAAGCTTATACAAAGCTTACGAAAGTTATTTTTAATAAAAACTATTTCCTTTGGATAGATTGTAGGCCATCCCGATGGGGCCCTCCAGGCAGACGCCACCAGAAACCGTCAAACGAAGACCGACCTCTGACTGGTCGCCAGAAACAAAGACCAGGGACAAGCTGCATTAACATTTATTACGTATTTTCGTCAGACACAGACGTCTATGCATAAAAACGCAACTGTGTACAAGAGTAAAGAGCTTTCAAGCCGTATGTAGTATATATTCTTACTTGGCATATACCAAGAAATAGTCTTTTTCATGTGTGAGAGAGACCACACACTTTCTCCCAGTTGTATGCCCTTCTTGTTCTCAGTTTAAATCATACTTTTCCTCTTGCGAATGTTAAGGACATGTCCAGAGTTCTGGTTAATAAATTAGTATACACCTATAGCTGATTCACTTAAGGTAGATTCTTGTATGAGCCCTATGCTTACGAGATGCTTGTTTGGCGGCCGCTCATTGGCTGGTACCGGTAGGTAGGCAGCTCCCAGCCAATCAGCGGCCGCCAAACAAACGTCTCATAGGCATAGGGCTCACCCAAGGATCTACCTTAAGTGAACCAGCTATAGTCGCTGTCTAAGACTCGCCTCGCTGCCTCTACAAGAACACCAACCAAAAGACGCTTCAGTATGCATTTAACAATGAATAGGATATACTCCTTATACAATACTTACCAAAAGGATATTCAGGACAAGCCAGATATCCTTCTTTCCCAGTCCCTGTTGTAAAGAATCCATTGGGTTGTGCCATAAGGAAGGGCTTTAGGCCTGCCTTGTCCAAGGCTGATTTCATGGCTTTCATAGTGTCAATAATCATGTAAGGGTCAAACATGCAGTTCACACCAACTGTAAGAAAGACAGTTTTAAATTTTTGAGTAAATATTCTCTCTCTCTCTTATATACACACACACACACATATATATAGATAATATAATATATATATATATATATATATATATAATTATATATTATATATAAATACAATTATATATATATATATTATAGATATATATATATATATAATTACCATACCATATAATTTATATATTATTATAATATAATATATATTATATATTTATATATATGTGTGTTTGTGTATGTGCATAGATATATTACATATATAATCAAGAACATGCACAGATAAATAAATATAATTAGGAATATAAAAGTAGTTACACTTGCACAAGCAGATATGCATAATTGTACGCTGCGCAAACCATTTCGATCTTTGGTTGCCTTGGTTAAAGACAGGAATCCAAAACCAAGAGCAGTCATGAAAATTCACACAAACTATGAATTGAAATTCGTTATTACTTTCCCTAACTCAGCAGAAATATCTATAATCACCAGAAGTTCATTTTCTTGGCCTAAGTAAAAGAGGAGAAAAAAATGCTCACCAACATCCGCACCAGCCTTGGCCATCCTGATGGCACATTCACCTGGGGGAACGCCAGCATAGTCACCTCTGACGCTTATACACATGGTGGCTGCCACTGGTAACCCGCTCTTCTTGACTTCCTCAATAGCCCATTCTATTTCCTCCACGTACATGAAATACTGCAAGAAATGAAAAGTTTATGTTTCTTAGTTTGTTTCGCACGTGCGTTCGTAGTGGTAAGCCTATCTTGAAAGGTGATGAAATCTGAGAATTTAAGATTTCGTTTTTGCCACGAAAATTCATGTACCAGAAGTTTCTTTGTAACTATTCATTACAGAGAATCAACACAAGATGCTAAAAAAACAAATGAACCATCTTACTATGCCCTGACACAAGTAAAGGAACCCGCTCAAGGAAGTTAAAATAAAAGTGTTACTAGACCTACTTCGCAAATTATGAAGTCCACTTTGTTAGCCAAAAAGGTCTTGACTTGTCCCCGTATGTGAGCTTGCACTGCTTCCTTCCCTTTCCCCGCCGTGTAAGAAGGGCTCTGAGTCACCCCTCCTGCCACTAGGGCGTCTCTCTCTTGGGCCACTTCATGGGCTATTTTGCAGGCAGCATTGTTGAGGTCTGAGCACTGTTAAATGTAGAAACAATGACAGATACATGGCAATGTTAAATTTTATGTAAACCATCGGCTACTCAAGTTAACCTTGGTAACCAATTGGTTTTTCTTTATACAGACCTTTTTCATTCTGCAAGTATTCTAGTTCCTCTTCCTTCTTGCACTTAGAAGGTTTAAAGGTCTCTCGTGATAGGCAGAGGAGCAATAAAGTTCACTACACCAGACTAAACATATGTGACACATTTACACATGACCATCATTCAAGCCTCCTCTCCATTTTCTCTAATAACACATAACACTATTTAGTACTTAATTAACAATAATCTATACATATACGTACATATATATATATATATATATATATATATATATATATATATATATATATATTATATATATATATATATATTATATATATATATATATATATATATAATATATATACACACACACACACACACACACACACACACATATATATATATATATATATATATATATATATATATATATATATATATATATATATATATGCAGAAGCCAGGTACTATGTCGTACCTCTAAGTAAATGGGGATGCAATCCACAATGAAGTAAAATCATCTTGTAGTTTAAAATGTATATATTTCTGGTACAGGATTAAAGCTTTCGACCATCAACAGTGAACAAGACCACAGTTGATGGTCGAAAGCTTTAATCCTGTACAAGAAATATATTTTTAAACTACAAGAGGATTTTACTTTATTGTGGATTGTATCCCCATGTATATATAATATATAATATATATATAATATATAATATATTATATATATATATATATATATATATATATACATATATATATATAGATATATATATATATATAGTCTATATATTATATATATACACATATATATCACACATATCCACAGGTGAAAAATAAGAGACAGGTTGTAGGTCCTGACCGGTTTCGGCTTTATTTTCAAGCCATTGACAAAGGACTGATACATAGTATTAGAATTCACGAGTATATATACTGCAAAGACAGTACTGACGAACATACACACAACCGTTTGAGACTGCAGATCCACCCACAGGCAGGTTTCAAGGTAGGAGTGGCTTTCAAAAATCATTTGGCTAAAATTTACAATAAATTCTCAAGGGATACTACCGCTTAGGGTACAAGTCCACACCTGACAGGTGTCAGGGAGGCGGGGTTGAACATCTCATTACCACTACCGCCCCCTTTACTGTGTTTACAAATATAATAATCCTATTTTTCATATATCTCTACAGCCTACCTTAAAATTTAAACAGTTTACATTTCTTTCTTTTGATATTAAAGGATCAAGTTTATACATTCCTTGACTGATGTTCATATTATTGTTGTAACTTTCTTTTATAAAACTAGATTCAATGATATGCCTTTCCAATGCATTATTAGAACACACCAGCTTTTTTGCCCCTTCCCAGTTAATAGCATGATTGTTCTCACTAACATGAACAAATATACCATTTCCCTGTGCATATTTCACACATTGTTTATGTTGTTCTATTCTTTTTTCCAGTGCTTTCCCCGTTTGACCAATGTAAAAGTTGTCACAAGACTTACACGGGATTTTATATACACATCCTTTAGCAATGTCGGGGGAGTTCTTAATAAGTACCTGTTTCATTGTTTTATTGTTTTTAAAAACTACATTAACACCAAAATTCTTCAGGAGATATAGGATATCTTTCATATTACTATTATAAGGTAGTACAAGCAAATTTTTGTTGTTGAAAGGTTCTTTTTGATTTTGATACATGGTCTTTTTTGCCGCTTTTAATGCACTGACAAAATGCACATTTATAAACAACTCTAACGTTGCCTTCACATGTTGAAAATTGAAAAACAGGTTGCACAGACGGTATTCTACAAGCCTACCTACTCCAAAGAATTCTTAATGACTGTCAAAATCCATGCCCCCCTTATACATCACGAATTTCACGATAGCGTATGGAAGAAGTCTCGTTTTCACCAGTAACCTAGGCCTACACGATTGCTTCCATAGTTTGTTATCATCGTAATTTGCCTTGTTGCTGCTGTCCTACTCTTGTCCAGGTTCTAGAATATTTGAATTCAGGGTCAGTTTATTTATTTATTTATTTATTTTTTTACGCGTTTGCCTTTTATGGGATGCAGTTGCACACACTTTATGTTAAAATGACACATTCATACGATTTTAGAAGCCCGTTCTTTGTAATCTATAGTATTCTGCGTAATATCATCAGTTACCAAACGGTTGAGAAAGTCGAGCAGGGGAAAAGGAAGAGATATGACCAGAAATAAAGGACGCCAAACCTTGTAGGAATATCCTTTCTCGCCAGCATGCTTAACCTGCAGGGTGTCATCAGTGGAGAAGAAGGTGAACGTCTGCATAACATCGCTTCCAGCGCGAAGGAATTCCCTGTGTAGCTGCTTAACTGAAATGAGCGGGAAATTCATCATATTTATGACCACCAAATACCATATTAGCAATCTAACTTACTTTTGCGTTTTGAGTAAGTTCATGACTTCAACAAGAACAGCATTTCCTGAAGACTGTGCTATCTCTTTCTAGACCTATATAGTTACAACACTAGGGAACACTGCAAACACTGACTCCCAGGAAAGCTTTTGGAATTCAGCGAGGAGAAATTTCCCCTTCATATATCAGCTTGTTTGTCCATTTACTCGTTGTATGATCAGAACTCTAATAAGTTATTCACTTAGCAAAACTAAACAGATATTTGGTAGAAACTGTTTTCTACTGTGTCCAGCCAGCACGTCTTTTCTTCGGTGATCCATAGAAAACGTTACAAAACTTAGGGCATACTGCTCTTTTTCTTCATTGCAATTATTACCTTAATATTACTTTATTGTTGCCAAGGAGTTTTTTCTCTTGGTTCCTTGCCAATCATATGCTCTCTCTCTCTCTCTCTCTCTCTCTCTCTCTCTCTCTCTCTCTCTCTCTCTCTCTCTCTCTCTCTCTCTCTCGCGGCAATTGACTGAATATAAAATTGACTATTTCGTATCCAGTGTTGCTGAGAAATTCATGTGTGCTTTCAATAATTCAGTAACCGTCAAAGCAGCGATCTGCACATAAAGCTGCCACATTTTGGAATCCATTCTTCGCATGAATTTCACGTGTCTGAGAAAACTGAACTGTTATCAATAAATTCATTCCCATCAGATCGTTTATCTGAGATTACCATTCATTTCATCCTTCGTAGTTTGAGAGCATGGCAACTCTCTCTCTCTCTCTCTCTCTCTCTCTCTCTCTCTCTCTCTCTCTCTCTCTCTCTCTCTCTCCTCGAAATCTTATCTAATATACCGATGATTACGTGCCAATCTTCCATAACACCCTTCGCTGATCAGTAATCCAAACAACAGAATGACTTGTACTTTGTCAATGGAAAAAGATTATAGATATGCAGTACATCGTACGTCTAAGGACAAAAGTCCAAGGTTATCTTTCTCACTGGAGATTCAGTGACTGACAGTAGCTACTACCTGAAGCGCTGCCTGTTTACGTAGTGGATTTGTAAAAATAACCTGGCCTTGAATTTCTAAAATTGTCGTTATTCCTTCCAATAAAAATTAACGTGGCTTTCTGGGAACATTCACGTGATATCTTCCCTGAGAAAAAATGGTCACTAAATGCGCACGATTGGTCATTGCTGATGATATATACGAACTGGAAGTCATTCCTTTTATGAATTATATCATATTTCAAGGTTTATGCGCGGCCATAGGTATGATCTTAAAAGTGCTGTAACGCTTGAAATGACAGCCGGAGTGCAGTAATAACAAAACTGTTGTACTGAGTACTTTCTGGTTATAAATACTAATTTTCTTAGTAATGAAAACAATAGAACCCACAAGCTGCTCTGTTGTCGAAATCTATAAGATTAGGCCTAATAACAGAAGCGGCAGAAGTAAGGCTTACCTGCCTCAGGATGTTCAACGACGGCCTCGGGTGTCCAGGCTCCTCCTGTGACGTAACCCCTTTTTTCCAAAGCGATAACGAATCCGCCGTCTCCTATCACTACGCCATCCCGTAGCCTTTCTAACAAACCCTAAAAGGAAAAAGAATAGCGCATGCTGTAAGTTTCTGTCTTGATTATGTCCATTTTAGCAACGTCAGTGAATCCAAACCGTCAAAAATGACGGTGATGTTAGAGAGGATCGAGACGGAAGTTCTAGACCATGGGGGGATGTTATGTTTCATCTCGAAGTTCGGCCTAAGGTACCTTCATTGTGCTTGCGTATATAAATGGCAGTATTGAGAAAGGCTTGACCTAGACGGGACAACGACATATAAATGTCGTGCTATTTACACATAAACAGCCATTGTTACAACGATAAATAAAATAACAATGGCTTTACATGACATTTTATATAGCAGGGTTGGCAAGTTCAGGTTGCCACATTTACGCTGTGGAAATCAGCCGTCCCCGAACGACGCTGTTCAGTAACTCTTTATTTATCTCTTCTAGTTCTTACAGTCCCTTCACTAACAGATCAAAGCGTATAAACAAGTATACATTACTAATATATTATTCCGTGAGTTCCTCCCTTCTTTATTTTGCAACGGCTGGAAATTTTATTTCAAGCTCCAGGAGCACAGACTTAAACAGTTGTTTCCTTAGTACGTTTAACTTCTTCAGTAAATGAGATAGGACGTTCCCACAGCAGGGAAATTCGAAACAGGGCTTTAAAGCCAGCAAATGTAACTCACGAAAGTGAAGTACCTTTTTGACCATCTTGGAGAAGACACTCTTGATTGAAGCGGATGATCAGAGACAACTGAGGCAGGTGGGTGACTCACACGTCACAGTTTCTCTCAGACTCAGTTGCAGCACTCCTGAGAGTCTGTTTGTGCCGGTTCCCAGACGAACATATTTACTGCATTTTTCCACATCAGACAGGCATAACTACTTGTTCAGGAAGACAGAATTCGTAGAAAACCCCTATTTCTTCCCGAGGAAGACCGTTGCGATCACTACCATCTCCTACCGAGGGAGAGGGGCAGTACTACCAAACAGAATTCTTTCGGAGAAATATAATAATCGTTACAATCTTTCTTGCCGAGAAACATAGGAAGGCTTTGCGAGCAATTTGTTGCCAAGGACGATAAAGAATTCTGATAACGATTTGTTCCCGAGGGGGACAAGTAGCCGGTGGTTCACGGACTGCAATTTCTAGGCAAGAAAATCGTAAACAGCCCTGTCATGAATACTGTCTAACTTGAAATATCATTCTGATAATATTGAAATTACTCTCAGTTTTCGCTCCATATAACAGAAGAAAAATCTTTATTGGGTCAAGAAATATAAGAAAATAAAGAGAGAAAGTATATGTGTATATATATATATATATATATATATATATATATATATATAATATATATATATATATATATATATATTATATATATGTGTGTGTGTGTGTGTGTGTGTGTGGTGATGTATGTACGCGAAGTATTTTCTATTTAATCATGAGTGATGGATTTGCTTCGTAAAAATGAGGTAGAATGTTTGTCTTTCGGAACCTTGGAAAGAAGAAGCGCTCCTTTTGAGTGCAGTAGCATACCATCGTTGGTTGTCTTGTTGTGCCAGTGCATGAATACTTCAGCAATGAGGCCCAGGAGCTACGATAGCCATGGCAAGTAACAAAGATTCCAAAAGACATGACAGGCATGTCTACTGTCTCATGGTAGACAAGCAGTTTTTGTACGTACTTGTAAAAGTTGTCCCTGTAGGGTTTACATGTTATTTTAGACCGATGTAGACCTCCATGATAAAATAGGCGTCTTTGGGAAAGGCTGTCTCACATTAAACTGCTGAAAACCTTTGTTTGTTTATATGGTGCTTTTACGTTGCATGGAACCAGTGGTTATTCAGCAACGGGACCAACGGCTTTACGTGACTTCCGAACCACGTCGAGAGTGAACTTCTCTCACCAGAAATACACATCTCTCACTCCTCAATGGAATGGCCGAGAATCGAACCCGCGACTCCCGAGGTGGGAAGCAAACACCATACCAACCACGCCACTGAGGCGCATGTTTACATGTTTAGTTCATGTAACCAGTCTTATTTTAGACCAATGTAGACCTCCATGATAAAATAGGCGTCTTTAGGAAAGGCTGTCTCATATTAAACTGCTGAAAACCTTTGTGAGGAAATAGTAATTCGTTTTTTCTTCCTGCAAGTAAGGTAACACATCTGAAACCCTTTTAACTTGTCTTATCTGGGAGTAAGTGACATTACGCTATTATGTAGATAATGGGGCATGTTCAAGCTATCAGTGTACCATACCTTGAACCCTTGACGAGGAAAATAAGAAACTGAAGGATAAAAAAAAAACACAGAGGTTCTTTTTGAAAACTGGACTTTTATTAAATTAAAATCAATCTTGGTCCAATTCAATACTCACAATACTGAATCTTAAAATACATCACAGTTTGAGGTTTACAGTAGCTTCTTTTACTCGACAATCATCATAGCTTTTCAGATGAATACTCACCCATTTCAAAGTGGCATGTTAGTTAGTTTGCCAAGTTGGTACAACGCTGGTTTAATCTGGATCGTTGACTCGAAATGTTCGGACATGTGACAGAGAACAGAACAGGTCAGAAGCACAGAAAACTAATCAGTCAGAGTATCAGAAAGAAAGATCAACAGAACGAGTTAATGAACACAACTTCAATTATGACATTCGAGTAATCGGTCTAAAAACTATGATCATCTAACTTTCTAAAACTTGACGCATTTCGTTACTTGAACTTGAGTTTTCATTATCACGAACTACCTGTAGTTATGCCTTCCTAAGAATTACTGCTCATTCGTAATTAATCTCTGGAATTTAGGCAGTACCATTATGCCTTGGCGAGGAATATTGTTTTATATATATATATATATATATATATATATATATATATATATATATAACGAGCCCATAAAAACGCCAAAATATAGAAAGTACTATATTCAGAGACTAGCAGTCTCTAAAATATAGCACTTACTTTCTATATTTTGGCGTTTTTATGGGCTCCTTATATAAGATGGAATTCTGTTGTAACAGAACATTTTTACCAGTCATATATATATATATATATATATATATATATATATATATATATATATATATATATATATATATATATATATATATATATATACACACACTATCCACTCTCCGCCATATTATTACACATCAGGTTTCTCTATGACTAACAAGCACACGGAAATCACGAGTTATGCCTCTACCCTCTCTCGCTAAGGCGCGAAAATCTCCTTCTACTTCGTATTGTTCGGGAATTACGGGTATTAATAACTGCCTCAGAACGCTATACGTTTCTGGATAATACAAACTAATGTTTTTTTTCTCACTCTCTCTCCAAGCTAAAGGCGATGTGACTAAAGTACTCTCGAAGCGTTGGGATTTTCCTTCTAAAGAAAGGAATCGTGTCTACTTGGTAACGGGAATGGTTGGTACCGGGCGATCTCCCGACAAAATGCTAAGGTGTTCTTCAAGGTGGGTTATGGCACTGCCTGCATTCCTCTCTTCTTCTATTACGCTATAATACAGTTATACAGAGCAATTATTTACACAAGGTAGTGCAGAGCACCTCCCAATGTAACTCTCGTCATCTTCATTGTGGGTTAGTAATGATTATATACAATAGATATATACACTAGTTAAACTTAGAACTGTCTCTTTGGCCTTCATAAATAATAATCAACTCTAAAGTACGCTATAAATCTACATTTGGTATTCAAAAAAAGTCATTGCTATTCACAGACAAGCTCCTGTCTCAGTGTAATGCCCCTGGAGTATTTCACATCATATTTTCTTAACCACTAACCGAACAATAAGTCTTTTTTAGGATCAATCACCCCCGTGAAGATGCGTCATAAGGTCAAGAATATCAACTCCTCGTATAACTATGCGAACAAGAATGTCTAAAGAGCTGAGGTACAGGAATATTCCCGATAAGTGCTGCCATTCTCAGGGATTTATTCAAATGCATCCTCTTTATTGAAAAGGTCAGATTCCTGTCCTACCAAATGCTAAGTTCGCAAGCTACAATCTTCTTTCAGAACTGTAAAACCTTTTTCAAAGACTAAGCAGTCTTTTGTTTTCTCTTTAGCAGCCTGGATTTACCCTCTCTACTTAACACCTCGATACAGATCGGATATTCTCATAATGCATAACCCACTATAATGTAATTCTAATTACTACCCCTAAATTGAGAAGCGTCATGAAAATATTCGACTTGGCTGCTGAGAAAGTTCACAAAAATGTGTTGGTGGTAAGCAAAAGTCTCTCTTCACTAATTGGTATTCATTTGATATCTTGCTTGCCTACCAAAACCAACTGATAACTTCTTGAGTATGCGCTTGTATGTATATACGTATATGCATAACAAATTTTCCAACCAATAATGGAGCTTCCTCTGCTGCGCAACATTCTGGAGGAGGTGTTTTCCAAACATGGCCTTCAGTTATACAAATACTAATGCAGTTCGCAAAACTGACAGACAAATCTTTACTGTGACTATACAGACATCAAGAGAAGTTGATATCAATCTCCTTATAGTCCTCAGACCTCCAAACATTTGTTTAAAATAATCTGGAGTTCTTGGAGAACGATCTCATTCCGCCAACTCACCCCCCCCCCCACCCCCTAAACATTTATCTGAATAAATGTTTATTTCTTGGATTATGCTTTGAGCCTTAATATCCCCATTTAGTTTATTTTTAGAATTTATATATATACCCCTCACGATTTACAATCTATATATTTGAACCATCTGTTATGGTACACTAAAATCCTCATATCCACTACGTATGCATACATGTGTGTGTGTTTATACTTATAAATACAGATTATATACATACTGCATGTATGCATATCCATACACACATATATGAATTTATATACATAATGTTACTGTACACACTTGAGTTTGATATTAGGAAATTAATGCCTTTTCGAAGTACCACAGAATCAAATCAAAGTGTTGAAAATAAATACGAAATAAATAGACCTATATTAAGTTTCACGGTACAGTCTGATTTGCTCTGCAGCAAATCTCGCGATAAAGCCCTAAATGGAGGTGACCTTCTGCACCACAGGACTGCAGAGACACCAGGAGGCAGGTTACAGGTCACAAGTCACAGGTCACTCGAACGTGGCTTTAACTTCTTGGCAAAATTTTTGCACCAAGTAGCCAATCTATTTTCGTAAACTGGGAACAAAATTGAAACCTCTCGTGTCTGTGCTTGTGTAACGTCATCTCAACGAACGTGCTTGCCTTCAATTATGCACCAGTACAGAAGAAAACGTTAGCCACTTGGCGTAAAACGTCAGAAAATGTCTCTCAAGTGTGACAGAGCCTCCAACCAACCTGGCCCATATCAGTACTTATTCGACAGAATTCGAAAGAGAAAAGAAAAAAAAAGAAAGAACATTTTCCCCTGAGATTCGGACCTCTTAATACAGTCGAACGAATGATTAGTATTCATAATGCCCTAGACGATATTGCATGCCCGGGACTTGACCCCTCCAGGCGCAGAGGATGCCAGACCGTTCCGGAGCCTCAACTTAGGTCTCCTGACGACCATTTCCTTGCAGGGTGACGACGTCGGCGTCGTCGATGCCGCAGACGTGTTGCTGGCGTTCGTCTCTACTGAGTTATTGTTGGAGACTTTGCTCGGGGTGTTGGCCTGGGTGAGGAGGCGATGCAGCATGATGCGATATGTGGCTATAGCGGGTGACCGCGCCCCCATGGGCGCTCCTTCCTCAAGGGATTCTCGGTTTATGCCCCACTTCTCTAGGGATGCTAGTGTCTCCTCCTGAAGTCAAAAGAAAGGGCATGGGATTATTTGGAGTCACCATCTCGATGTTTTCATTTGATATACTCAGTCTACATTTTGTTAGATGCCAAGGCCAATAACACTGGCATCCTGATGTTTAATTATGATAATAAATTTAAAGACATTCTTTTATTTCACAATTCAAAACTATAGCAATTTAATGTCATACTAGATCCACGTGTAACTGTATCAGCAAAATGACTACGGCTTCAGAGGCTTGGGAACCAACGAATAATACCGGGTTGGTTATTACACGAACCAATTGAAAAGTAATTGAACATTTATCAATTATTAGAAAGGATATAATTATCAGAAATAATATAAAATTTCACTCAAGGTGAGATTATCTATAAACATTGTTATCTTAAAATAATGCCATACTCGCTGACACATTTTTCATAGAATACAAAACTTATTTGCCAAGAAAAGGTAAAAAACGAATCCTGATATGAGAAGAAATAACGTAACGTTTAAAGAATGAGACCATCAAGTTTATATCTGGACCCTAATACAGCTTGTCCGCGTTACTCGTCCTTTCAATAAAGAGAAAATTGAAGCAAGGTTGAGTTTAAGAAGTTGGACAGCTAATCAGGATGAGCACTACAAAAGGGGCGTTGCATACAACCTTTCGTACTATCTACAGCGTCCCAACCAAGGCAAACTGTGAGCGGTCCCTCTCCCTACGTGAACAGAAATGTTAAGAAGGCCTTTTGCTTTATTTTCAAACCAACCTCAGCGGAGGAGACTTCCTCCGAAGACAACTTAGGAGTCACCACGTAGCTGGGAAGGGGCGTGGCCGGCTCCGGCGTCTTGGAGAGCCACGTGTGGGAGGCGATGATCTGAGGGGAAGGTCTCTCGGCCGGGTCCTGCACCAGCAGACGGGAGATCAGGTCCGTGGCAGGCGGAGACACGAAGTCCGGGGTGACGAAGCTCCCGGCGAGGATGTGTCTCTTAAGGCCGGCGACGGTGTTCGCCTTTGAGGGGTGAGAGGGGGGGGAGGTGAAGAATTAATTGGGGGACGATTTGGAAAATAAGGAAATGGACAAACACTTGTGATGTATTACAAAATGCTCATACTAGTGCGAGCCTTGAAATGGGGAAACATATACACAGTTATGTAACTGTAAAAACATGAAAATTGTTTAATCCATTTGTATTTTTCATAGATAACAAACGTTCGGTCTTAACAATAGGATAATCTTCTTGCGCCGCTGGAAACCAGTCATAAAACTATATTCATATTTTCAGTGTATTTGTGCAGATATATAACTGGATTTGTTCTGTTGCTACAACGAGAAATAATGGAAAAATCTCATGATGAATCTTATGCTTAAACTGATGTTTCCTGAGAAAACAATAACATGATGGACGGCTGGATAAAAAAAACCATGGTGAAATTGAAGATGACTGGACGAATGGAAAGTAGGGACAAGATGACGAAATGGAGAACGCCTGGATGATTACATTTACTTTAAGACTGGAAATGATATTTCCAGTGTGGGAAGGCAACACTCTTTTACCTCCTCAAGCCAAGGGAGTTATTATTGTTAGTCAGTTGTCTGAATATTGACTGTGAAGCTGTTTCGATGTACAACCATCTTTAGTTGATTCTCTAACAGGAAGGAGTTTCAGTTTACCTTGAAGGGCATGTCGGCTGTGAGGACAAAGAACAGGAGGACTCCAAGTGCCCAGATGTCAACTGCCGGACCTAAATAGGATTCATCCTGGAAGACAAAGGATAGTGCCCATTAATCGTCAGGATAATATCATGCTCCTGCCATACAACAATCCTAGAATTAATTTGGTGACAGCGCCATCTAAATCCTGGCACTGATCTGGCACTGGAACTACCGACATCTACCCTTGTAATAGATCCGCTCAAATTAAGGTAATGAATGCCAGGTATCAATTGCATCTAAACTTGGCACTGACCGGTGCCAATGTCGTCGAAATCAAGGCATTCCCCTGCTACTGTCACAACTTTGCATTTTCTCTGTCTTAAATGATCTACTCATGTCTACTTAACAGTTCAAGGAAAGCCAGAATAACTTTGTCATAAATATCTATCCCTAACTAAAAAAAAAACTAATAAAAATATAGTAATCTTCCAATTTTGTTATGGTATGTTTACAAGCAGATCTAAATTATTCTATAATATATTCATGCACATACATATACATCACAGTACTAATTTTCTCATTATAAAAAAAACAAAAAACATGAGAGCCAACAGCAAGTTGCCCTCATTGCTGCTACCAATAAATCATTGCAAATATTTCTTTAAAATAACCTTGCTTATGGCCTAAGCCACACCTTTTATCCTTCTCCATCTAATTTCTTCTTCCCTTCTGGACTGGGCTAGATAAAGGCACTGGATTTTCCCTTCCCAAAGGACTCGACATTCAAGAAAAGAGGCAAACGAACCTTATAAAGTTCCGGGGCGGCGTACGGCGGAGACCCACAAAAAGTGCTGAGCTGCTGGGCCAGTGAAGACACCCGTGTCGAGAAGCCGAAGTCCCCTAATTTGACGATTCCTGGGCCCGCTATAAACACGTTCTCTGCCTTGATATCTCTATGGATGATGGAAAGACCATGCTGCGGAGAGACGGGAATCATTAACGCGACAGTAAGCAGCAAAAACTACGAGATAATTGGTTCGTTATCGTCGCAGTGTCGCACGAATAAGTTATTTTTATTTTTATTTTTATTTTTTTGCAGGTTTTAGCAATTCCCAGCCAAACTTTGCATTGCACCCAGCTGACAATATTAGTAGTTAAATTGAAGCTGGAAATTCCGTTCGCTTGCATGATAATTATGACAGTCATCAATCTTAAAATACACAGTCAATTGGTTGTTTGCTGGAAATTTTGGCGACAAGATAATACAATAAAAAGTAATCGTGCTACAAAGCTTTGAAAATCTTAAGTTCATTGATTTATTTATTTATTTGAATTTCGATATTTACTGTTGCCAATCCACGGCAAAATTCCGGAAACAGCAACCTTATTATCTCTCTCTCTCTCTCTCTCTCTCTCTCTCTCTCTCTCTCTCTCTCTCTCTCTCTCTCTCTCTCTCTCTCTCTCACACACACACTCAAGTTGAGCAATAGCAAAGACCACTAGCATTCGTGTGACCATGAAAAATTACTCGAAAATCGGGGTACCTGACCATTAAATTGCCTGTGAAATTAAATCAGAGAAGTAATTACCCATTAAACCCACATGAGCTGTAATTAAACATGCAGGTGCTATAATTAAACCAACAGACGCAGCTGTCTAAACTCACCAAATAAGTGACAGCGGCCAGCACTTGCGTGAACACTTTGGCGGAGTCGTTTTCGGACAGGCGTCCCTCCGCCGTGATTCGATTGAAGAGCTCCCCGCCTGGCGCGAACTCCAGGACCAAATGGATGCGAGATAGCGTCTCCACGACTTCGAACAACCTGAAAAGAGGATCGAGTCCCATTATAGAAGACGCAAAGTTTATTCAACCATTCATAGTTCACCACAACACATAAAGTCTACGGTCATTACACTCCACATTTGACTACCACACACTTGGACAAATGCAGAACGACATACTATACGAGATACATTGTAAGTACGATGCAATTTCAAACTGAAATGGAATGGAATAAAAATTTTAGGCCACAGCCAAGCGATGGGAATTATTCAGCGCAATTTCAAAATTACTCAAAAAACGGCAGCCATTTTATGACGGTACACAAGACACGATTGTAATGTATTATTAACATAATGACTGACACGAGCCACTGTCCTCGTGTCTCCAGATGAATGGAATCCTCTCTAGCTGTTACCAAAATCAAAATCAATACTTAGATTTCGGAAGGATGATTAATTTAGTGTTTTCTGAAGGTTCCGTGTCGCTTCTTGAGTTTCTGAAGAATACCGAGCCGCTCGCTACGCGTTTTGATGTCTGTCTCAAATGTTCCGCGAACCGATACTGCGGGAATATTGTGGATAAATACCGTGGGGATGATTGGGGATAGTTACTGTGGGAATATTGCGGGAAATTCCTCAGAATACCCCCCGAATGTTTTTGTAGCAAAAAGCATCATCTCCTCAGTAGAGTAGGATATTGGTGACGATATTGATTACCGATTTGCTTATTTTAAAGCACACGAGTTAGAATTTAGGCGAAAAAACCATCCTTATCTTTAAATGGTTATATGTATATGTGTATATATATATGTATATATATATATATATATATATATATATATATATATATATATATATTAGAGAGAGAGAGAGAGAGAGAGAGAGATACGTGTGTATGTAAGTATGCACCTATGTGTGTGTATAAATTTGCATGGTATGCATGTACGTCTGGAGGAGTGCTATGAATATATATATATATATATATATATATATATATATATATATACTATATATATATATATATCTTTATATATATATATATATATATATATATATATATATATACATATATATACGTACATATATATATATATATAATATATATATATATATATATATATATATATATATATATATAGAGAGAGAGAGAGAGAGAGAGAGAGAGAGAGAGAGAGAGAGAGAGAGACCATAAGCAAAAGGATAGCCTAACGTATAAATACGTATCCCTAAGACTATACGTGACAAAAAGTACATAACCAACCGTCCCAGGTAGGTACTTACCAAAACCCTAAGTCCCTCACCTGATGATATTTGGGTGGGCCACTGCATCCATATTGGCTATCTCCCTGGCCAGCATCCTCTGCGTCTTCTGGTCCAGCTTCGCTTTGTCAATCACCTTGACGGCGACTTTATCTGAAGAGTGAGGGAAAAAAAAGTGTTATATGGCGTCTTTAAAGTTTACGGTGTTAATGAATTTATAATACAAACAAAGATGATTCGTGAGGTGTCAGTGAGGATGTAAGATACATACATACATACATACACACACATACACACACACACACACACACACACACACATATATATATATATATATATATATATATAATATATATATATATATATATATATTCTATTTCGGCCTATTTTCTCTTTCATGCAGTTTCTATCAAAGTCTATGGCATTAATTGCATAGAGAGATTCAAAGTCTCATAAAAACGACCGGCCTCTGCAATCAATAATATTGAATTAAAATTATATATATATATATATATATATATATATATATATAATATATAAAGTATTTAGAAATATCTAGTAACAAGTTCCTCAGGTATCTACTTTCCTGGAAAATAAAAATTGCTTTCTAAGAGCGCAAAGGTAGTTCTAGAAAGCAAAAAATAACTCAAGCGAAACACAACCTAGTTCTTAAAAAAAGAAAACGTTGAGGCTTGAGAACATTAAGAAGGGTGCCAAGGCACTAATCCAGTGCCAAGTGCTCTTTGCAATACTAGCTCTTACGGCGATTGGAAACAGAGGCGGAATTCCGTTGAAGCAAATGTCTCGCAAAAAAAAAAAAAAAAAAAATTATCGCCTGACAGCTCCTCGAAGGTCATAAGAGATTAGTTACATAACAAGAGCTCCCTGTTTTGGGGTAGTGACGTCAGTACACCTCACGCGGTGCACTGTGTGCATTACTGAAGGTTCATTGCAGCCTCCCTTCGGCCCCTGGCTGCAACCCCTTTTATTCCCTTTACTGTACCTCCATTCATATTCTCTTTCTTCCATCTTAATATCCATCCTCTCTTACAATTGTTTCATAATGCAACCGCGAGGTTTTCGTCCTGTTACTTTTCTTAAACCTTTTTACTGTCAATTTCCGCTTCAGCGCTGAATGATCTCATAGGTCCAAGCGATGGGCATTTGGCCTCAATCCTATATTCTATTCCATCCATAGCATGATCTGACAAACCTAAAAAGTCGACTAGGTTTTTAAAAAATATTAAAAAATCACAATCGTAAAAAATTATTTGACAGATGAATAATGACTCCCCAAAAAAGGCTAAACCTGGCGAAAAAAAACATAGGCTAAACCAAGTGATAAAAACATAGGTTAAACCAAGCGAAAAAAACATGCTAAACTAGGTGAAAAAATATGTTAAACCATGCGACAACAAAAAAGCATAGGGCAAACCAGGTGAAAAAAACAGGTTAAACCTAGTGTAAATAAACATAGGCTATATCAGGTGGAAAATAAACATAGGTTAAACCAAGCAAAAAAAGCATAGGCTAAACCAGGTGAAAAAAAAAAAGGTTAAACCTAGAGAAAATAAACATAGGCTATATCAGGTGAAAAAAAACAAGGTTAAACCAAGCGAAAAAAAGGCTAAGCCAGGTGGAAAAAAACAGGTTAAACCAAGCGAGAAAAAACCATACGCTAAACTAGGTGGAAAAAAAAAGGTTAAACCAAGCTAAAAAAAAAAAAAAAAAAAAAAAAAAAAAAGCCTAGTTGGAAAAAACAGTTTAACCAAGGAGAAAAAAACGCAATATCGCTAAAACTAGGTGGAAACAAATAGGTTAACCAAGCTAAAAAAAAAAAAAAAAACATAGGCTCAGCCAGATGAAAAAAAAAAACAGGTTAGACCCAAGGCAAACAACATAGGCTAAAACCAGATAAAAAAAAGGTTAAACCAAGCTAAAAAAAAAAAAAACCATAGGCTCAACCAGGTGAAAAAAACAGGCTAAACCAAGCAGACAAACATAGGCTAAACCAGATTAAAAAAAAAAAAAAGTTAACCGAGCTAGAAAAAAAAAAAAAAAAAAAACAGCTCAGCCAGGTGAAAAAAAACGAAGCGGAGAATAAAAAATATAGGCCTAACCAGGTGAAAAAAAAACAAGGTTAAACCAAGCGGAGAGAGAGAGCGAAAAAAAAGACATAGGCTCAACCAGGCAGAAACGGCAGCAGCAACAGATCAATAACCTCTCCCGAACAGCAAACGGTAAATACGACGGCTGACCGCCGGAAGAGAGAAATGGCCTTAAAATATAGATTAATCTGAAAAGCTGAGGGGAAACGAGGGGAGCGAGGCCTTACGTAAGGCTTCTTGTCCTCTCGCTATGCCCTCTCTTTCTTACAACCCCTCTGCTCTTTCTTCTTCTTCTTCTTCTTCTTCTTCTTCTTCTTCTTCTGTCTCTCTCACATCCTTCGTCTCCCTGTTTTGCATTTCAATCGCCGGTACTCGCATGGACCACTGAAACCGCCCTGTTAACATCAATCGTAACCCAGTGATAGCACTATCAAATGGTTCCATCGAGCACCTGCACTCACGGTGTGCATGCCATTTTGGTCTCCTCATCAGGACCTAATAGAAGTCATTGGCCCGCTTACAAACCTACGTCCATCACACAGAGGCCCGTTTGTTCACATTCCTTTACAATCAAATTCTTTTAAAAATGATAACATACAGGAACCATACACGATAAAAGCAAGTGAAACGTTTTCTGTAGTATAATTAAGACCACCAAAAATAGATCTATCTTTCGGTTGTCTCGGTACATTGCTGCATAAACCGCGGACCATGAAACTTTAATCCCAGATCGGTGGTGGCCTGTCCTATATCGTTGCCAGACGCACGGTTATGGCTAAATTTGACCTTGAATAAAATAAAAAGAACTACGGAGGCTAGAGGGGTGCAATTTGGAATGTTTGATGATTGGAGGATGGTTGATCAATGTACCAATTTGCAGCCCTCTAACCTCAGTAGTTTTTAAGATCTGACGGCGGACGGACAGACAAAGCCGTCTCAATAGTTTTCCTTTACAGAAATCTTGAAAAGGGTAAGGGGTCACAACGACGCCCGGGAAGCAGCGTGATAATCTAACTAACAAGATCCTCAATATCAAAACATTCCCACGCAGAAGCACGATGAAAAGTGACCTTTATCACAAACAGACAGACAGACAGAATTAGAATAGAAATCGATGCTGGAAGGAATAAAAAATAAAAAAAAGGGGGAGACAGACAGAATTAGAATAGAAGGAATAAAAAATAAAAAAAGTGGGATAAAAAATGTTGTCACCCTTCCGCTCTAAGTATTGATTTTTGGCATGTGGCTGCTACCCCATGACTGTGACCCCGCGGAAGGTCACGGGAGCTCATTATCATTTTAAGAGCAGAGGACAAAGGGACGACCGACTTGATGCCCTTTTTCAAGATGGCCGACGGGGAGATAATACTGAAAAGGTGAAAGAAGGAAGATGCCTACAGTTGGCCCCGAGAGTAACGGCGGATCTTCCCATTCAGAGGAGAGATAGATCTTCCTATTAGGAGGGAATAGACCTTCCTAATAGAAGGAGGAAATAGATCTTCCTATTAGAAAAAGGAGATAGATCTTCTTCTACTAAAAGTAGGAAACAGATCTCCTTATTAAAAGGAGGAAATAGACCTTCTTATTTGAAGGAGAAAACAGCCCTTCCTATTAGAAGGAAATAGATATTCCTACTAAAAGTAGGAAACATACCTTCCTATTAGAATGAGGAAATAGACCTTCCTATTAGAATGAGAAATAGATCTTCCTATTAGAAGGAGGAGACCTTCCTTCCCTAGAAGGAGGAAATTAGAAAAATCTTCCTATTAGGAAAGAGGAGATTAGATTTCTTCCTACTAAAAGTTAGGAAACAGATCTTCCCTTATTAAAAGGGAGGAAATAGACCTTCTTATTTAGAAGGAAGAAAACAGCCCTTCCTATTAGAAGGAAGCGAAACTTCCAGATCATTCCCTACCTAAAGAAAGTAGGAAACTACCTTCCTATTAGAATGAGGAAATAGACCTTCCTATTAGAATGAGAAATAGATCTTCCTATTAGAAGGAGGAGAATGATCTTCCTACTAGAAACAGGAAAAGAACCTTCTTATTAGGAGAAAATAGATCTTCCTATTAGAAAAAGGAGATAGATCTTCCTACTAAAAGTAAGAAACAGACCTTCCTACTAAAAGTAAGAAACAGACCTTCCTAATCAGAGAGAAAAAGGTTAAAGAAGTCGAGAAACAAATAAACAGTAATAGAATTGTCAAGTTGACCAGCAGGAGGAGAGAAACAGCCATCGAACAACGTCGTTCTCATACCAGAAGGGACTGCTGTGATGGAACCCCCAAAGTAGACACTTTCTGGAGCAGATACTGGAAGCGTCGACATAGCTGCCCAGGTCGATCTCATCGACGCGTTTCGGGGAGTCTGCCATGGCCGGGGACGTGTATTGCTATTGCTCTCTTGGCTTTCCACGACGTCGAATGGCATCATTGCAACGGCAGCAACGACAGCAACAGACTTTTCTGGGGGTTAAAACTTCTGCAATTTCTTCGAAATCAAAATGGCTTTTTTATGATATTCCTTTCTGTCTGTTTTCGCTATAAAGTTCTTCCATTTTTTTTTTCTTTTTTAACATTGTTTTATGCTTTCTTCCTTTCTGTGTTTTCGCTATAAAGTTCTTCCATTTTTTTCAACATTGTTTTTTGCTTTCTTCCTTTCCGTCTGTTTTCGCCATATTTTTTTTAATTGTGCTTTTATTCCTTTCTGTTTTGGTCCTCAATCTCTGTGTTGGATTTCTCTGTGAGAAATTTATTGTAAAGCCTATGAGAATAAGTTCCCGATATTTTCATCATATAAATTTTTATTTAAATCATCAATTCCACAATAAATCAACTTTAGTTATATAATATCTATATAAAACCCACTTCCCAAGTTATTTATTCCATAATAAATACATTTCTGATGTTATCTGACCCACAATTAAGCAATCAATTTTTCTATATAATAAATACACTGTCAATCTAATTTCCTTCTACGAAACCTCTAATATATCAGTTTTCCCATATTATCATATCCTTCATGAATCATATTGATGGTTTCAGACTTGTAATAATGATAATAATTAATATTACAATTATTATTATCATTATTATTATTATTATCATCACAGTCCTCCAATTCGACTGGGTGTATTTATAGTGTGGGGTTCCGGGTCTCATCCTGCCTCCTTAGGAGTCCATCACTTTTCTTACAATGTGCGCTGTTTCTAGGAGCACACTCTTTTGTACGAGTACTGGAGCTACTTCAGCCTCTAGTTTTTCTAGATTCCTTTTCAGGTATCTTGGAATTGTGCCTAGTGATCCTATTATTATTATTACACTTTCCGCCCACCTTGAAAGACGTATATTGAGTTGAAAACTATTTTCAGCATGAAACTGGAATCCCCTCCGTTTTCTATTACGTACCCAACGATTTCCTTCAGCAAACCGAGTATTTGACAGATGAATAATGCCTTATACACCACTGAACGCAATGTATTACAGCGAGACTTAACTTCAAAACAGAAATATAACGTCCGAAAACACGTCTCACACAGGGATGTAATGGGGAGCTTTCCGTGTGAATCGCTTCTATTGCCAAGAGAACAAAAGGCGGGTAAATAAATGCTGTAAAGAAAATAGAAAAAAAAGAAAAGAAAAGCTGAAGTGGTGGAGAAGCACTACCAAAAGGTGGGGTCATGTAACATGAGTAGAGAAAGAAGGTCGAGAGAGAGAGAGAGAGAGAGAGAGAGAGAGAGAGAGAGAGAGAGAGGGTCGATGAATAATATACTACTTTTCTACGTCTTCTACTTCTTCTTCTTCCTTTCTGACTGACAAGTTCTGTGGAAGCCTTTGACTCGCCTGAGAATTCCTTACGTCTTCTCATGGTTTGCAACACAATGGGACAAAGAGGCAGAGAAACATATTACGTTGAAGAAACACAAACCGACGCTGGACCTTACTGGGGAGCTTAGAATCCGGGCGCGAGTGGAGATGGGTCAGAATGAGACCCGAGACGGCTTGTTGATGATGTCACTAGCGAAAAGAAATTTGACTTGGGAAACCTGAGAAAGTTGTGCTAAGTTTTTTTTTTTTAATCCAATATCTTCCTTTGTTGTTTTTTTGTGATAAATTACTAAAATAAAAATTATAAATACAGAAAATAAATTAAAAGCCTGATTAGAGTGTAAAGGTAAAACACGTTAAAACATATAGATAAATATACGTACACATATACACTCACAGTAAATATATATATATATATATATATATATATATATATATATATATATATATATATATATATAACAAAGGATAATCAGAACTAACTAAAAAGAAAAGTCATGTGACCTCCTATTTTAAAAATGGTCGTCTACAATCAGTAACGGGATGAGAAACCTTGTACTTGTGTGATGAGGTAACAAATACTAGACAACATATAAATAATATTGTTGTAAACATATGAAGAACACATGAGGCTTCGGTCAATATCTATGGCAATCCAGTGAGATATGAGATACATATATATATATATATATATATATATATATATATATATACATACACCAAACATAGATACTGAGCGAAGCCTCATTTACATATATACTCTGAACCTCCGAAACTCAACGCCACTCTACCTACATTAAGAGTTAAGAGTGCGCCATGCCAGCAGCTAATTGAGCTACAGGTGCAAGCGTGCACTACCATCCCTTGAGCGGGCACCTGTGCTGCACAGGTAGGTTCATGGCATTCCTGGCTGCCCTTTGTTCGATAAATGAGAAGAAAAATATAAGCACAAGTTAAGCACATGTTATGGTGACTACAGATTGATGTTAAAATTCTTTATCTATAAGTATATATAAGTAATATATTCATTCTATCTATAATATATATAATATATATATATATATATATATATATATATATATATATATATATATATATATATATATATTATTTACTTATTTATATATTTATTTTTAGAGAGGGCGATAAGACTGGCATCCTAATATCCTTACGTTGCCCAGGCAAGAACGAAATAAAATAGTGGGAATAGACCGAAAGGCCTAGATGAATAAAGAATTAGTTATTATTATTATTATTATTATTATTATTATTATTATTATTATTATTATTATTATTATTATTATTCTGTTAAAGAGAATGGCAGAATTAAGCGAGTTGAGTTTATATATTGTTGTTTTTTTTTTCAATTCTCTTCTCAGGCTCAGCGATGTCTAAGTAACTGGCCAATATTCATCTTGGCATTTCATAATTTTTTTTTAGAAATTCCCAATATGAATATTGGCCAGTTACTCAGAAACATCGCTGAGACTGAGAAGTGAATTGCAAGAAAAATAGAATATATATATATATATATATATTATCTATATATATATATATATATATATATATATTATATAATCATCTCGCTTAATTCTGCCATTCTCTTAAACAGCATTTACCTAAAAGAGGATCTTCTACCAAAATATTATTATTATTATTATTATTATTATTATTATTATTATTATTATTATTATTATTATTATTATTATTATCATACACGTGAACAGAAACACAAAATCGTAAAAAACTAAAGAAATTGTGTCTCTGAAACTCTGAAGCCTTCAAAATCGCATCAGGAATCTTGTTGTGAGCTTACCATGCAGGCGTCAGCGTCAATCCACGCGGGGGCGGGGGCAGGTCTCTGCCCCTGGCGTAAAAATAGCTGGGCGTCAGCTGCGCCTAAGGTTCGCTGAATTAGGTATTAATGGCCCACGTATTTTGACTGGGAAACTTAATAAGTGAAAGGTCACATGGTATGTGACTTGCTAGATATATTAATGAATAGAGTCTGGAGGCTTGAGTCACTCTCTCTCTCTCTCTCTCTCTCTCTCTCTCTCTCTCTCTCTCTCTCTCTCTGCCTCGTCTCTCTCTCTCTCTCTCTCTCTCTCTCAGCCTAGTTATTTATTTCCTTATTTGTTTACCCCGGTTTCTCTTATTAAAATCGTGCAGTTTTCTGTACATGACAAAATATGGGTTAGAATAGTGCAAAGGATTTGCTAATTCATAATGGTTGCTTATACATGCATATATATACACATATGAGTGTGTGTAGGCGTGTATATACATATATATATATAATATATATATATATATATATATATATTATATATATATAATATGGGTATAAGTTATGACTATGAAATCCTACTTAATTACCTTAAACGACTATCACTGACACCAAGATAACTCTCTAATTATATTTTGTTTACCATATAATTCACCCACCCGGAAAAATATCTAACAAACATTGAGTAAAAGAGCGGTGAATGAAAAAAAAAAATATAAACGTGTATGCATGTTATTTACGAATTATATAAATAATTACATTCATTAAAATAAGACACAAAAAGAAAGTCCTGAACGTACGTAAAAGAGGAAAAAAGCAGAATAGAACAAGTCAGCCTCTTAGGACTCATTATAAAAAAAAAAAAAAAAAATAAAAAAAAAAAAAGCACTGGCAACTCTACGTCGCCAGCGCGCTCTATTTACTCGGAAGAATTTCTGCTTTGGTTAACGGCTTTGCTCTAACCGAAACGTTTAGAGCAACAAAATATTATTCGTTTGTTTGGTTTAGATAAAGATTCCTTTCCCTTCCGGGATACTTACTGAGCATATTATGAAGAGGTACTGAGCAAATCGACGATGATTTCATTTTGAATTGTTTCCGTTAGCCACGTTCAAGAGCAATTGACAAACAGCGAAAAAACGTTTCACAGATACCAAACTCAATAAAACTAATGCATCTGGAGACCTCAAATATATTAAGAACAATAATATGCAAAACTTCTTGATAATAATTATAATAATAACGTACCCTTTTACTGCTAAATTTAAAGGCAGATATAAAGGCAGCAACTCCTCTCCACGTAGCAGAAAGGGCAATACAAGAGACCTGGGAAAGACGTTGTTAATTTAATTGCCTTTTAAGACCCTTCTTGCACGGAAACGTCCTACATGGGAGTGAGAAAAATGGCCTTGTTATTTCTAGATTGAGCTGGCCTTATGCCAGCTGGTCCATAGGTACGAGGGAAGTTACATTTGCTTCGTTAACTGTTTTATCGATTGACGCAACGTCTGTCGCAAAATAGGGGAACATTGCCTGCCTTCGTTAGGCTGAGTTATGCCGGCTTTCTAGACTCAGACCAACAAAGAGACGATGGTTACCTACAGCTATAGGTCTAGCAACACGCTAATAAAAGATGCAAGAAAGCGCTCATGCTTGCGCGCCGCACCGTCAGTAGAGCAAAGTTAATAAACACACAAACATAAATATTTCCGGACATTTAATCGTGTCCATCTGTCAGGGTGTGTTCAAGAGGGCTGAAACGTTATCGCCTTAATCGTGACAGTCGTACTAGCGATATCACCGCTTGAAGGAAGTTCAGTAATTCCTCTTTGCCTTTGAGGATTATAATCGTCTTTCATTTTCTTGTATTTGTTTTAGTCATCATTATTACTAACTGTATTTATAATTGAGATTACTGCAAGTTTTTCACCTCCTGGTTACTGAGCAAATCCTATCAACCAAGTACGTTCCCTCAGGATAATATGAAAGGAAGTAATTCAAGGTAAAAAAAAAAAAATAATGATAAATAAAAGACTGAAAAGAAAAACAGGAAGAAAAATTAAATAAAAGAAGTCTCTCAGCTCAAGACTTCACAAAGGATTGGAGTGGGCGAAAGGCTCTGTAACCCAGTCCGTCCTGTAAATCTTTTATCTCCTCTTCTTACGACTAGTACTTTTCTCTGACGTCGCCAAGCCGTCTCAACTTAAAGCTCCCTTTCGGCGATGAAACCATGATCCGCCTTTCAGGGGCTTTGCGTCCGATTTAACCTTCCTGGGTCTTTAGTTTATTGGCCTTTTGTTCCCGCAGAAATGCCTTCGCCCGATACAGGGAAATACAAACAAACACAGGAAGCAGATCTCTCAGGAATATTTATGAATGGTTTCACCCGGGAGGGATGATGACTGCCTTGACGCCGCAAACTCCCGCCAACGCCTCCCCCTCCCCAAGCACCAACCCGAGACAGGCCCTCCAACATCCCCCCCTCACAACCCAACTCCTATCACTGATTCAATTATGATACGTTTTGACAGTCTTTCTCTCACCTTAATGTGTGACCCTAACACTCGACTGGCAACCAGATGCATAATTCAATTCTTGGGGCAGCAAAGGCTTACTGTAGTTAAAGGAAATGTATCCACGCTGTTCCTTCCTCTACTGTTAGATTAAAAGTGGTCATCCTCCTGCGGGCAAAACCGAGGAGGAGGAGAGAGAGAGAGGAGGCCGTAGGCTTGCACGAAAGATAACAGACTTCAGTTAGCATTAAATTTACGAAGCAGGCGAGAAAACTAATTGATCACTTATTCATACTTGTGATCGCCCACCAAAAGTGATCCCAGACCTAGCGATCTTGAACTAAGGCGAGTTACTGCATCTTAGCTCGTATCATAGCGAACGGGCTACTCAGTAGATCATAGGGGATGAAGCATGGCTGAATACAAGATAACTTTTCTCATATATTTAGAGTGGATATCGCCTTGTATTTCTCAACCTGAAGGGGGGTGTCTCACAGGTAATGGGAAGTTTCCTAAATGAAAAGTCACTGCTGCATAAATGGAGGAAACTTCATTTATTACTGATGAAACTACAGTTAGCATTAAGGAATGATTCTAGGCTTATCTCAGATTTTCAGGGGAGTGTTTATTTTGCCCGCCCCCCCCCCCCCTAAAAAACAAAAGGTCCTTCTAGCTAACTCCATGATAAAAAGGAAATGTGATGCTGCTACCTGGTTCAACTTAACACCAATGCAGTGTACTCTGGTAGAAGGGAAACCTTACGTATTGACCTAAACTCCTTAGCCAGGAATAATCCACGAAGAGGCTTTGAGTGTGGTTCTTAGCAGCTGGCCACCAAAGATGATGATCAACAACGAAAGCTTTAGAGAGACCCGATCAGGACCGAGTTAAGTCTGTCATCCACCTCATATCGAATGAAGGAAGTAAACAATGTCACAAGAGTCGTTCACCTGCCTTGTCACGCGATCACGGCATCAAAAACCAGCTCCCAGAGCCTGCCAGGATGGACGTTGTAAAGGTTATCGCTGGCTGGTTATAAAATTGGGCTTCTTTGGGACGTCGTCAAAGGGAATTCATCCCAGAAGTCGAGGTTTTGGAAGGAGAATGGTTTCCAGGTCTGATGATTAAAGTCTAACTTCATTCAAGAAGTTGAAAACATACACAGTTCTGGTAATGAAACTGACATTGTACGTCAAGTAATCTGGTGGGCTTTCAACGAGAAAACTTTGCAAGTTTAAGAAAGATTTGACATTTCTGGAGGGAATACAGCTGATTAAGAACGCCATCTCTGATGGTATATGGACAACACAGCAACGAGAAAACAATATAACACCAAGTTGGTTGTGCTCAGGCAAATAAAAAGTGAATTCGTATGATACAGTTGCAACATATTTCCCAACATTTTGTTGGGTTGCTACCCAAACTGTGACCTCGGATAATGAGAGGGCTGTGTGCATTATTATGAAATTTAAATTTGATTTATGGGTTTGAGATCAAGGACTGAAGTGACGCCAAGCTCGGTAGGAATGATGAGAGAGATGGAGCAATGTTTTGGTCATTGTCAAATAATTCAGCAACTCTCCCTCACTCTCAGGCCTCATTATGACCCACCATTCTAATAATTCAGGAACTCTCATTAACTTTCAAGCCCCACTGTCTTTAGCACTAGACCCTGGGGGTTGTTATTACTTAAAAAAAAACTACATTCCCACTCAGTGGAAGGCAAGTCAGTGAAGCAGTACTGGAGTTTCAATACAACGTCCCTTCAGTTCTCTCTCTCTCTCTCTCTCTCTCTCTCTCTCTCTCTCTCTCTCTCTCTCTCTCTCTCTCTCTCTCTCTCTCTGCTTATTCATTCGTTCCTAGCTGTTCAGCCTCTTGAAGCTCTACTTTCTTCACTGTTCAACTCTCATATCAGAACAAACCCATTAAACCGGTTCCTCGAGTCTATAAAATAATTTCTGAAGAAGCTAACTACAGAGACGCTTTATACTTAGAAACAAAATATTAAGGAGCTCAAACTAAACACCACATAGGAATTCTCATACTAGACACCAGAAATACAACAACCACAGTTGAGAAATTCAAGAGTTCGGGACCTGCTGAGCGAATGCAATTATAAGTGAAAACTTTGTACATCTAAATAAAGTCCGTAGGAAGGTCAGGTAGCCTGAGGTTCTTCCTTATTAGTGAGTGATTGACAGGGCTGTTTGCAATGTGGTTTAATGGTACGTGGCTCACTGATGATTAATGAATTTTATATGTGGATGTTGCTCTGTGATTATTCAACTTTCATTAGTGACTATATTTATTCTAGATGACCATCTGTTACTATCATATATATATATATATATATATATATATATATATATATATATATATATATACTAAACGTCATTTATAATATATAAGATCATACACACGCATGACCTTGCTTGCACTCAGATACGATAAGGATACGTTTAAAAATTTACTTCAAATTTGAGATTTGTCTCACCAGCATAAACAATGACGCGTATGACTACTTAATTAATGTCATCCCGCATCGAGCTGAAGTTTGCTTTTATCCCCACAGGAAACACTCAATATCTTGTCCTTTTTCCTACGCCAGGTATATTAGACTGAAACTGCCATGTGTCTCTGACTTTAAATTACAAACCAATTAAGCAAGAGGCTAAAAAGTTTCAAAATCAATATGCCAATGGATATAAAGTTTCCAAATCTATTTGCCAGTGGCTAAAATGTCTCAAAACCAATATGCCATTGGATAAAAGTTTCAAAATCTATATGCCAGTGACTAAAATGTCTCATAATCAATATGCCAGTGGCTAAAACGATTCAAAATCAATATGCCAGTATGTAAAGTTTCAAAATATAAACGCCAGTGGCTATGAAGTTTCACAATCAATATGCTAGTGGCTAAAAAGTTTCAAAATCAATATGCCCGTAGCTAAAAACCTTCTAAACCTATATGCCAGTGCCTAAAAGTTTCAAAATCAATATGCTAGTAGCTAAAACCCTTCTAAACCTATATGCCAGTGCCTAAACTTTTCAAAATCAATATGCCAGTAGCTAAAAACCTTCAAAACCTATATGCCAGTGCCTAAAAGTTTCAAAATCAATATGCCAGTAGCTAAAAAGTTTCAAAATCTATACATCAGTGGCTATGAAGTTTTAAAATCAATATGCCAGTAGCTAAACGGTTTCAAAATCTATATGTCATTAGCGATGAAGTTTTAAAATCAATATGCCAGTAGCTAAAAAGTTTCAAAATCTATACATCATTGGTGATGAAGTTTTAAAATCAATACGCCAGAAGCTAAAAAGTTTCAAAATCTATACGTCATTGGTGATGAAGTTTTAAAATCAATATGCCAGTAACTAAAAAGTTTCAAAATCTATACATCATTGGCGATGAAGTTTCAAAATCAATATGCCAGTAGCTAAAAAGTTTCAAAATCTATACGTCATTGGCGATGAAGTTTTAAAATCAATATGCCAGTAGCTAAAAAGTTTCAAAATCTATACGTCATTGGCGATGAAGTTTCAAAATCAATTTTCCAGTAGCTAAACGGTTTCAAAATCTATGTCAGCGACTAAAAAGTTCCAGACTATATAATAAGCCTTTGGTTGTAAAGCTGTCCATCGATAATGCCAGATTGTGTAACTTTTCAGATTCGAGGTGTCAGAACCTCTGAAGGTTCA
>NC_061096.1:52685926-52720926 GCF_015104395.2 Macrobrachium nipponense | reverse complement strand
TGTCCTCTTTTTTTTCATTTCGGGAAGCCCCGTCAGGTACAGAGAGAGACCTTACAGACCTTACATCTTGTTCGGGTTGCCCCAGGTCCCTCAGTGTGAGGCACCTCTAATGTCTACCAGAGAGTTGCTAGTACATCTTCCGGTATATTTTGCATCTTCCAATCTTGGATGGTCTGGGATGCAGTTTAGATATTTGTCGAGCTTATTCTTAAACACATCTACGCTCACTCCTGATATATTCCTCAGATGAGCTGGCAACGCATTGAATAGACGCTGCATTATCGATGCTGGTGCGTAGTGGATTAATGTCCTGTGTGCTTTCCTTATTTTTCCTGGTATAGTTTTGGGCACTATTAATCTACCTCTGCTTGCTCTTTCTGATATTTTTAGTTCCATGATATTTTCTGCTATTCCTTCTATCTGTTTCCATGCCTGAATTATCATGTAGCGTTCTCTTCTCCTTTCTAGACTATATAATTTTAAGAATTGTAGTCTTTCCCAGTAGTCAAGGTCTTTAACTTCTTCTATTCTAGCTGTAAAGGACCTTTGTACACTCTCTATTTGTGCAATATCCTTTTGATAGTGTGGGTACCATATCATATTGCAATATTCAAGTGGACTACGAACATATGTTTTATAAAGCATAATCATGTGTTCAGCTTTTCTTGTTTTGAAGTGCCGTAACAACATTCCCATTTTTGCTTTACATTTTGCCAACAGAGTTGCTATTTGATCATGCATAACATGTTCCTATTCATCATCACACCAAGGTCTTTAACTGCTTCCTTATTTGTGATTGTCTCATTATTAGGTCCCTTATATGCATATAGCTTTCTTTCTCTGTCTCCATAATTTATTGATTCAAATTTATCAGAGTTAAATACCATCCTATTTACCTCTGCCCAATCATATACTTTGTTAAGGTCTCTTTGTAGAGCGTTCCTATCTTCATCACAAGTAATTTCTCTACTTATTCTTGTGTCATCTGCGAAACTACTCACTACCGAATCCTTAACATTATTGTCTAAGTCTTCAATCATAATAACAAACAGTATTGCAGCTAACACCGTACCTTGCGGCACACCGGATATTACCTTGGCTTCATCCGATTTCTCGTCGTTTGCAATAACTATCTGTTTTCTGTTGTGTAAAAATTCTTTTAACCATCTTCCTACTTTATCCACGATATTGTGTTTTCTAATTTTCTTCGCTAATATATTATGGTCTACTTTATCAAAAGCTTTTGCAAAGTCTAAATAAACCACATCTGTTTCATTTCCGCTTTTCATATTTTTGAATATGTTCTCACGGTGGACTAACAGTTGGGTTTGTGTACTTTTTCCGGGTACGAAACCATGTTGTCCTTTATTAAACAAATTATTTTTTATTAAATGTTTCATAATATTTTTCTTCATTACCCTTTCATACACTTTCATAATATGTGATGTTAGACTCACAGGCCTATAATTACTTGCCTCTAGTCTTGATCCACTTTTGAAAGTAGGGGTAATATATGCTAATTTGTGCTCATCATAAATCTTGCCTGTATCTACACTTTGTCTTAATAATATTGCAAGTGGCTTTGCGATAGAATGAACTACTTTCTTTAACAAAATAGCAGGAATTCCATCAGGCCCTGCAGCAGCTCCCACACTATCAGCTTCATTAATATCTATGTCAGCTAAATATTCACTATTTTCATCCCTTACTTCTATATCATTATCTTCATTATCTATTCTAGGGGTGAATTCTCTCTTATATCGTTCTGCCAGTATGTTGCAAATTTCCTTTTTTTCATTCGTTAATCTCTTCAATTCTTAGAGGGCCTATTTCTATTCTTCTTTTATTCATCTTCTTCGCATATGAGTATAATAGTTTTGGGATTTTGCTTGATATTTAATAGGGTTTTTCTTCCAAGTCCCGTTTTTCATTTTCTTTTGATTGTATAATCTTTTGTTCTGCATTTTCTATCTTACTTTTTAGTTCTATAACTTTCCATGCATTTTTTTTTTTTTGCTAGACCTTTTTTTCCACTTTCTGATTTTCTGGAACAAGATCCTTCTGTCTCTTGGTATGCATGACTGATGTTTACTTTTCTTCTTCGGTATATATTATCCACTATTTTCTCTAATATTTTATATAACTGCTCCGTATTTACCTTTATTGTCATCACTTACGAAAATATATCCAAATCTTTGTTTAATTCTTCATTATTTCTGACCATTTTATATTTTTTACTGTAGAAGTTGTATTTTCCATATCCTTCCCACTTTTTCATTTCTTGCTTATCTCTGTTTTCACTTGCTTTGGAATGGACTGTTAATTCTATGACATTATGGTCTGAAATACTCGCATTATAAACTATTATTTCTTTAACATAATTCATCTCGTTCACAAATACTAGGTCTAAAGTATTTTCCTTTCTTGTTGGCAGGTGATTTATTTGTTGAATGTTGTATTCTAGTAGCATATCTAATAGCTTTTCGAATTGCCTCTTATCTTCTGCACTACTATTACTCTCTTTTTTATATGTATAAGTACATCCACAATCTCCTATTCGTTCTTTCCAGTCTACGAAAGGAAAGTTGAAGTCTCCAGATAGGAGAATAGTCCAGTCCTTGTGATTTCTACATATATCATCCAATTTTCTATTATTAAGTCAAACTCTTTAGTATTAGGAGGTCTATATATTACTATGTTCATTAATTTTTCAGATTCAAATTCTACCGCTATTAGTTCACATTCTGAGTTACTATATTTCTCATATATTTTTCCTTGTTTTTTGTCTTTCCCATATATTGCGGTTCCCCCTTGATTCCTATTTTTTCTATCTGATCTATAAGTTTGAAACCCTTTTATTTGATCATCATTCCCAGTCTCTTGGGAATACCAGGTTTCACTTATATTCATTATATCTATTTTCTTTTCAATTTGGGTTAGTTCTTCTAAGTACTCTATTTTTCTTTTTGAGTTACTCGTAACTAAACCCTGCGCATTCATCACTATGATGGTTTGCGTGTTTTCTCCTTCATTTAATATTGGTAATAATAACGATTTTCCCATGTCTCTTTCCTGTTCTGGTATGTTGTTCTTTTTTTCATTTCCAGAAATTCTGACATTAAAAAATCCAACTTTTCCATAATATTTGTTCTTCCTTCATCATAATTATTCATTTTGTGTCTGAATCTGCAATTTTCTCCATATCTGCAATATCCCCTTGCATAATAAAAACAGTTATTATCTCTTGAGTAGAATCTTGGAGCTGATGCATTGAAATTTTTTGCTGGCACCTCTGCATATCTCGTTGATGGCTTGCTTTTTTCTTTTACCTGATATTCTTCATTCCTCTCTTTATTTGTTTCTTTCTTATTTTGGATTTTATTGCTTGATTGGTTATTTATTTGATTATTTTTCATGGCTACAGGTGCATATATTTACATTTTTTGTCGAACTTACATCCTTTTCCCTTCTTTTAGGTTTTTGCATATTTTTGGATGTAGATCTCTGCAATCTTCCTCATATCCATCTAAGTATGCACATTACCATATATTTCATAGTTGTGACATACCTTAGGATGTTTGTAGTAACATTTTTCTCCATATCTGCAATTCCCTCTTTTCAAAAGGTTGCAGACTTTGTCTTTTTTGTATATTTTTTCCTCTTTCCCGTCATTGTGTAGATCTGGGTAGAGCCTCTTCGGCATTTTCTTTTGTGCTGTCATATCGTAATTTATTTCTTCGTAGGTATGCTGCTTTATAGCCTCATATGTAGTATCAATGAGTATCTCTGCATCCATACTTTTATCTTGTTCTTTGTTTTCCTTATCTTTTTCTGTCATTTCAGTTTTGTTTACTTCTCTTACGTTTTCCTCTTCTTCTTCTTCTTCTTCTTCTTCTTCTTCCTCTTCTTCTTCTTCTTCATCCTCAACTATTTGTACATTCAATCTTGATTTAATAACATTGTCTATCCATGGTAGACATGTTGAGCAAAAAATTCTTGTGTCTTTTCTCATATCTTGCATTACCTCAGCACACTGTGGATGGGTCGGAATGTTGCATGCAGCACATTTTCTGATTAGGTTTTGTGGATTAACTATGCTATACCACACCTTACACAGTTTACATGCTTTTGGCATTCTTTTTCCTAATGCATCAATTAGGATATTCACAAGGTTCACTTTATTCATTTTCTTTGTCGGAATATGTTGGTTTATGTATATTTTCTTTATGAGTCTCTTGACCACTTGGATTTTATTTGGAACTTCTTCAATTATTTTCAAGATGTTTTCATTTGATTTGTTCCAGTTTGAAGGATTGTATCCTTCTAATATATCTATGAATGATTTTGTATCTTTTTGGTTAGGACTGTTGCTGATTTCATAGATCAGAAATGCCAGTTCCCTTCCTGCTACCTCATCGTATTGCGAATCTGCCAAGCAAGCTAAATCTCGCCATTTTTTTCCGCAGTTGGAGCTTACTGCCATCTTGTTCTGATTTACAGTATTTCACTTGATAAACTAACTTAGAAGACGCTTTATCCTACTATTTCCACACTAATCTTATCACCGATAGTTCACGAACACTTCTAGATATTTCTCAAATTCTAGACGTATGTTAAACTTGTGATATTTGTTGATTAATCTGACTTCGACCAGGAACGTCTCACCAAGCAAGATGACTACTACTACTACTACGAGAGAGAGAGAGAGAGAGAGAGAGAGAGAGAGAGGGAGGGGGGGGGGAGGGGGGGGGGGGGGGGGGCTGCTCATAAATAAATTGGTACAGGCAGCTGCAACTGGAAAGTAGGAGAAAATAATAGAGGAAGAGGAGAGAGGCAGAGATAAAAATAAGAGAGAGAGAGAGAGAGAGAGAGATGACAAAAGCTGCTCGGAAATAAATTAGTAAAGGCAGTTATTTCTGGAAGGCGTTTTGTTGTTCCAGAGTATGAGAGAGAGAGAGAGAGAGAGAGAGAGAGAGAGAGAGAGAGAGAGAGAGAGAGAGGCTGCTCGTAAATAAATTGGTACACGCAGTTACATCTGGAAGGAGTTTGGTTGTTCCAGATTATCAGATCATAAGAAATAGAAAAAAAAATTTCCTTAAAATAATAAGGAGAGGAAGAGGAGAGTATTACAACAGTAGGCGACATGACAAAATATACTATAAATGACATAAAAAACAAGAAAATGACATAAAAACCAAGAAAATTACGTAAAGAACCAAGAAAATGACAAAAACCACGTTAATGACATAAAAAACCGAAAATGACATAAAAAATTACATCATAAACCAAGAAAATTACATAAAAACCAAGACGACAAAAACCAGGAAAATGAAAAAAAACAAGAAAATGAAAAAAACCAAGAAAATTAAAAAAAAACAAGAAAATGACAATGTGAACAATTGAATAACTTTCTATCGAAAAGGATGAAAAAAAACGGTGAATATTATTGTGATTACTAGAGACATGACATACGAAAAGAATAAACAATAAAATCTAATTTAAAATCACAAGAATCATGAAATAAAGTACAATAAATCCCGATGAAATTTAAAGATAATAAAACGGAATACGAAAATGTGTCCTCAGGAATATATAAGAATTATATTAGATGATAAACCGAAATACGAAAATAAGCCCTCAGGAATATATATAAAAATCATAGCTGGTAAACCGAAATACGAAAATATACTCTCAGGAATATATGAAAATTATTGATGATGAACCGAAATACGAAAATATACTCTGAGGAATATATAAAAATTATAGATGATGAACCGAAATACGAAAATAAGCCCTCAGGAATATATAGACATTATAGATAATAACCGAAATGCGAAATAAGCCCTAACGAAAATAATAAGCCTAGCCTTGCATCACCTCGAAGCGTCATGCCACTGCTTGACCTCTTCGCCTGCGGCTGGAAGGTGCGAGGGAAAAATTGGAAAAAAATTCCAGAGGAAAAAGACTGAGAAGCGGTGATTTTTCCTACTGCTTCAGGCGACGGTTAATACGGGCTAACAGGACTCCGCAGGCGACTGGAGAATAAATACGGGGTGTCCATAAAGTTCCAGTACCATTACAAGTCTTTATTGCTCAGAAACCATACAACATAGAATAATGCAGTTTTTTGTAGAATGTTCTACATTTCCTCAAGTTTACATTCAGAGCATTTCATTCTACAAAAAAAACTGCATTACTCTATGTTGTATGGTTTCTGAGCAATATATTACACGTAATGGTGCTGGGACTTTATGGACACCCTGTATTTTGGGTAACAGGAACAGAAAGGAGATAGGGAGGGATTTGCCCAAATCAATTTCGAGGTCTCAGTATCCTTCAGTTCACTCTTTGCCGTGAGAGCAGTTGCAACTTAAGAAGAAGAAGAAGAAGACGAAGAAGAACTTAGGCCAAAAGCCAACCGCTGGCTCCTTCGAGGTCACTGAGAATACAAAAGCTTTAAAGGTGTAACAGAAGGAAAGCCTCGCAGCTGCACTACGAATTATTAGAAAGTGAACGTAATGAGGTGACGGTGGATTTGGTCAATACTTGGGTGGGTAACCGCCAAGCCGGTTTACGAGACCCAAGAGCACTGCAAGGGCATGGTGTGGCTAGCAACCTCATCCTAAAATAATAATAATAATAATATATCCTGTTAAACAAGCTGGTTGCACTTTATATTCTTAATAATAACAATATCATTTAAATATGATGCTTCAATTTATTTTATAATAATAATAATAATAATAATAATAATAATAATAATAATAATAATAATAATAATAATAATAATAATAATAATCTGTTTCTGAATGTGGACTTCTCTGCCTTTCTCTGAATTACCTGCTTGTCTGAGAAGAGAGAGAGAGAGAGAGAGAGAGAGAGAGAGAGAGAGATTGAATGATGGCCTGAGGACATTACATAAAATCACATCGCCCAAAGAGAGTCACGTATACATCTCTTCAAGAAAGGCAAGACCCCTGTGTGTGTGTGTGACCTTGGAACCGGCGGCACCGAGAAATTGATCGATCAATCTTCGTTGAATGTGACCGCAGACGATCGTTTTCAAATGCCGGAGTCGTCGAGAGAGATGGAGACAAAATGTCAGAGCTTTGGAGTATAATAATATATATATATATATATATATATATATATATATATATATATATATATATATATATATATATATATATATATATATATATAGTTTAGTGCGCTGTGGTTCTAAAAAATATTACGAGCACATTTCGATACACATTATATGCTTGTATATATACATACATATATATATATATATATATATATATATATATATATATATATGTATGTATGTATGCATGTATGTATGTATGTATATATACAAATACAGGAATGTGTAATCAAAAACAAAAAATTACGTAACGTTTCCGCTATTACGCCGATTCCCCAGTCAGTAAGGTTGGCTTTGGTCAGTCCCTGGACGGGTGACCACTGCTGAATGCCATAAAGTAATACATTCCTATACCTCCGGCTTTCAAATCAACCGTGGGTTTGATCGGTGGTTGGATGGGTGATCATCAACGTAAGCTAGTTATCGTCACAACGAGTCCCGGGAAGCCATCAGCGTGCGTGAAACACAAACAGTGCGTCTAGACATTATACGTCATGTGGGCAGAAATTCATAAGGAGATATAGAAGCAGTCGGTGTACAACCGTCACAGTGTGGCTTTAACAATGGTCGCGTCTTTACAAAGTATATAAAAAGATTATGCAAATGGCAATCGCTCGAAGGGATTTCCATGACGCTATAGTCGGAGAGAGAGAGAGAGAGGAGGAAGGGTGGGAGTGAGAGAGAGAGGGAGGGAGAGGAGGAGACAAGGAGAGGTGCTACAGTCTTAACTTTACCTCTTTTCCACCTTCTTTCCTTTCCCCTTTTTAAAAGAAAATTACCTCTGACAATTTAATGTAAAAACAAAATGTCAATGTACGTTATACTGCACAGATTATTATTATTATTATTATTATTATTATTATTATTATTATTATTATTATTATCAATCGACGTACGCAAACAGCTATGTGACCAAATGAAAACGCAGATTAATTTGGTAAGTAAGCATTTACAGTACAAAGCTGAGACTGAAAAACAAATCAATGCAAAAAAATATATATTTTCTCATTTATTCGGAGCATCTTTGCTATTAAATTAACACAGGACTCTTTCGTATATTATAATCGTGGCAATATTTTCAAAGCTAAAAGTAACATCAAACACAATTCCATAGCTCATGATGAGCAGAATAACCATTATATTAAATATAAAGTTTCAGAGATCTGGATAAACTAATCCCTTATACTAATAATAGGTCTAAAGTTTACTTCTATTAGCCAGATCTGAACACAGACTGAATGAGAGTACTACGTATATTTCAGTATACAGTCACTAGGGCGGCGCTGCTTTCGCCTTGCAGGGAGCCGAATAGTCACTTTGTGTGCGTGAACTGTGATTTTTTTTTTCGTTCATTATCTTCATGGTGGTACGTAGTGGAGTTTATAATTGCAGAAACAGGTACCAGAAACCTTCTAGAGAAAATGGAATAGCATTCCAAAGGTAAGCAAAACATACTGAACCTTATTTACCAACAATTTTGCGCTAGTCAGAGAAATATTTGTTGGCAGCAGGTGCGTTTTCTGATAACATTTCATATTTTCAGCATAATATTGTGGTCCATACGTGCTATGGGAACTTCAGTTTTGAAATCAGGACATCATTAATCTTATATGTGCCACATTCTCGTTATCAAAACTGCTTAGTAGTAGGTAGGTAGGCTTAGAGGTTACTGGTTATGTCAATTACAAAGTCCCGTCTTTCACACATCGGTTACTGCGATGCCCTGGGACACCTGTGTGAATTTTGTCAGTCATTAATAATTCTTCGCCATAGTAGGCCTGGAGGATTCTATCTGTGTCAACAGTTGACAAAATCTTAAGACATAAAAAGGCACCATTAGAGTTTTTTTTTAGCAAAATGGATTTTATCGAACGTAGTTTCTCAACGAAATCAGGCAACGTCACACTTGGTATTTTTATTCAAATTTTTAAAAATATATATATATATATATATATATATATATATATATATATAATATATATATATATATATATCAATAGAGGGATCCACGGTAATATCCTTGTTTATCTATAATAATATATTTATACAAAGCTTAAAGCTTTCGTCCATCCTACTGTGGACTTGATCACTAAGCTTTTTTGCTTAGTGATCAAGTCCACAGTAGGATGGACGAAAGCTTTAAGCTTTGTATAAATATATTATATAGATAAACAAGGATATTACTGTGGATCCCTCTATTGATTTATTAGAAGCACGATACAGTGTTTTTATTTTGCATATATATATGCATATGATATATATATATATATATATATATTATATATAATATATAGTTGTAGTACCCTATTCTAAGTGCAACTTCATTTCGAATATGCAGTGCAAAAATAAGTTCTCTGTGGTAAAAGTTATCGAATCAACATGCCACAGAAAGAGAACCTAGAATGATACAAATACCAAAAAGAATCTCGGCCAAGTAAATACTAAGCCTATACCAACTGATCCGATGTATTTTTTTATCGTTTTGTTCTTCAGTTATGAACAATTTTACCCAAATAAATCAAAATTACTTTCTTATTTAAAAGTTTCCTCTGATTACGTTCAATAGCCTTACAATAGAAAGAATTGACTTGCCTATACTCTGTTTTTTTTCATCTGTCCATCCGCCTGTGGTGTTTTTGTATGGTAACACTGTGTTCCGGGCTTTATATAGTTACGCTATGTGTAAGTTTTAGGTAAATAAAAGGATATCTGGGTGTACATTTGCAACTGAAAAGTGTTTTAATAATCTACTGTATGCAAGTTACACCGTTAATATTCGAAATAGGATATTATTATAATCGTTGAATGTAACTATTTAAAGCCCGGGACGCAGTGTTACCATACATAAACACCACAGGCGGATGGACAGATGGAAAAAAACAGAGTATAGCTATGCTGTCGTCGGTGCGTTTATAAGAAGCTGAGCATGGCGGGAAAAACATGTTTTGCTAAATGTGTTTTCAAAACTTTTCTTAAAACGATGTCTACATGCTACTTCTTGTTCATTTTCCATGTGTTCTACATGAATTTGCTCTCTTTGCATATAATAATGATAATTACTACAACGATAGTTTTAACCAGTAAATGGAAATCTGTATAACTCTACGGATATACATATGACACTTTTCACCAATTATTACCGTTATAAACTACGTGCAAACGACCACATTAGTAAGACTAATAACAATAATACGACTCGAGCTTTCCATCAACGGAAATTCTGAAGTTTCCAAAGACCTCGGGGAAGCTTTCTTAACTCTCTGGCCTCGAACCCAATCCTCTTTTTAAATGTCATGAGGTCTGAGTCGATTGTAGCGTTTTAAGAACTTCATGTGTTCGCCATGTCAGTGTTGCAGTATCACGATTTTACGCAACGTTTCGCATCAAAGCCACGAAATCTAACGTTCATCATTTAAGGCTGGTCTCAGCGCCCCCCTCCCAACCCCCTGCTAACTAACTCCCTTCTCCCCTCCCATCCACGTTTCTTCGCTTGTATTGCCTTTTTCTCTAGTAGGGAAGAGGCAAGCGAATACGTAGTAGTACCATTTTACAGCACAACCTCCTTTTTGAAGGCTTGCGCTATAAAATAGTACTACTATTTAACTGCACGCCCCTTACTTTGAAAAAACAAATTAACATAAAAATCTCATATGGTATTTGCATTCTAATTATAGTTTGCGCTACCTTTAATGGTAACACTGGGTAATAAATGGAATTTAAGCAAGTAACCAGTAATAGAAGCCTTGAATTCTAAAACATATCCTTACCATATGGCCAAAACCATTGCTAGTGACATGAACCTTCACTCAAGCGCAGGGAATAAGGTCATCAAAAATATCATCCACTTTCCTTTTCCTCAAGAAAATAATGCCCCCCCCCCAAAAAAAAAAAAAAAAAAAACCAATCCGGTAATAAATCAAATATCGTGTAAACAAAATGGCCATTATCTTGCAGAAAATTCAGTTGTGTCATCCCAACGGACCAATTGTATCCCTGCGAGGATTTACTTAAGACACAACCTGCTGAGAAGGTGGGACGTTGAGAGAGAGAGAGAGAGAGAGAGAGAGAGAGAGAGAGAGAGATTGGTGGGCACCTGAGAAGAACGGCGGGAAAGAAAGGAGACAGTGAAGTAGTCACATCATTGCCAGGCTTCTGAAACAGCACAGCAGCGGGCGGCGCAGCCGCGCAGCTCTCTGTTTCCACTCTTCCCCCATTCTGATGAACGCGTCAATACACGTATGTGCGTGTGCATGTATGTATACAGCTCGTGTGTGCTTACCCATTAAATCCCACGCCATCCGGACTGCATAACTCCTGCCATAAACTTCGTACTTTTTTGCACGGAAGTCGTCGAGCTTTCTTTCGCAAGATGAAAAACAAACTTACGTACCTGAAGGATTCGTAAAGGGAGGAACAGAACCTTACTCCAAGTCGTCTTGAATTCGGTGGTTAAAATGATTTCAGGTTACTTTGAATGCTTTGGTGAATCGTGGATATCATATCTTACCTCTGATGTCATTAAGGATATAAATGGTCAATCTAGGAGTGACTTCGACTTCAAGAATAGCGGAATATCAATTTTTTATTTTTAATCTTTTGCAAATAAGCCCTTTTCTATAACGGAGGGTGTTCCCAGGAAGGAGGTTACGTAACAGTCAGTGGTATACATTAAATCTTATAATAGTATAATAAGTAGTAATAATAATGAGTGTGTAACAGTTACGAAATGGATCGTTAAAAGCAAAACGCGGCCACAGAGAAAATGACGCTTCCATTAGAGCATCGCTTCACAGTCCGCTGTCATTTGGAGAGAAAGCACTCGTCAGGAATCCATTTGTCAGCTGAGGAGACAAAATCTACATTTTCATCAAAACGCATAAAATGTAACGTCCATTGTGGAGATAGCACAGTTAAAATGCACTGCAATACAGATGTGCATCAAGCTAAGAAGTCAAATTAGATATGTACAGAATATAAATGTTTATTATATATATATATATATATATATATATATATATATATGTACATATATATATACATATATATATATATATATATATAAATATAATATATAAAATATAAAAATCTATATACATATATGATTATATATGTACACACACACACACACACACACACACACACACACACATATATATATATATATATATATATATATTATAATATATTATATTATATATATATACTATATATATAAATTATATAAAAAATTAAAAAAAAATTATATATTATAAATAAAATATATATATATATAAATATAATATATATTGAAATTATATATAATTATATGATTATATATATATAATATGTACATATATATGTACATATATATATACATATATATTATATAATATATATATATATATATATATATATATATATTATATACAATCTATATACATATATATATATATATGTAACAGCACACACACACATCGTAGTAAGCTATATACAATATAGTATTTAGTAAAGGTCGTGCTACATCTATATCTATATATATATATAATATTAAATATACTATATATATATATATATATATATATATATATATGATATATATTATATATATTATTATATAGATCTATAGCGACAGAGCAGTAAAGATGCATTTCTAGAAAAAAAGAATCTTCTCAAAATAGCACACACAGAGCAGCAAAAGAAAGCATCCCACGCTAGACACATGAAAGCATGCGAAAATATACGAGCATGTAATGCACAGTGACCGCAAGCAAAAACAAAAACAAGGCAGCCTTTAAAAGTAAACAAATTTGCAATTTGAAAAAATAGACGAAACACAATGCAATTCTGAGAGGTAAACAAAACAGGAAGCAACCATGAATGTAGCAGAGGCAAAAAAAAATAAACAAATAAATAAATAAACAATACCCTACATGCAAGGGCATTGCCTGTCATGCACATAAACTCAAACAGTTAAAGTGAAGACTGAGTCGCACAATCATGTTTAATGCCATCTGTTGTCATTGATCTGCTAAACTTTTTGACCATGTAGCCAGTACGGTTGTAAAAACTAAAGCCTGTGTGTGATACCACAGAGGCAAACTGACGCTACTTGAATTGTCCACACACCTGGCTACTTATAGATACAAAGTTCAGCAGCAACGAGATATCAAACTTGCTTGTGAGACCTCCTTCGTAAAGTGAGACGCAGACACACTCTATACTGTTAAGGAAACTGCGGGTGATTAAACCAAAGAGGAGATCGAACGCCATTCACCTGCCATGATCGTGTTTAATACCTGTGTCGTTTTTGGAGGAGTGGCATGTCTGAGTCCCCTGCTCAAAGTCCATCTCCTGGTTAAGGAGCCTCAATGCCGATCCTATCCTTGCCGTAGATGCCAAGATGCTCGATTACCCTGCTTGCAATGGAATCTGGGCCCACAAGGAAAGGAATGACTGTAAAACCACAGGCTTATCATATTCAGTACAGAAAGATTCTGATTATAATTATTTCGCCTCAAGGAAATGACTATAGTAGATTCACATCAACGGTGCATCTGATGTCTATAGGCCCGTGCCTTACGACGCTCCTGATTGGCTGTTGATAAGCCAATCACAGGGCTAGAAAACTCTCAGTCTCTCGAGAGAGCTCACATAAGCAGGGTGTGCGTTCCACCTCTCCTGAGGGATACGTCTTTCGAAAGTATCCCTCCGGAGAGGTGGAACATACATTCCTACTATGTGAACTCTCTCAAAGAGACTGAGAGCTTCCAGCCCCGTGACTGGCTTATCAACAGCCAATCAGGAGCGTCGTAAGGGACTGGCCTGGACATCAGATGCACGGTTGATGTGAATCTACTATAGCAATTGCGGGTAAGATCTGAATTCCTTTGCAATGTATGACTGTGGATGAGGTTCACGGTTGATCTTTTCAGCTAAGTGAACCCAAAGTAATAATATGTGAGACACAAACTGAATTTCTGAAACTGGCAAATGGCCATTGCTGATTAAGGTCTCATGATAACTGATGAAGTAAAATCCAAATGTACAGAATATTTTTTTGTCGTAAATGTCTACGCGATACAAATATCAGGATAGAAGTGTATTAGTGCCCTTAGAAATCGCTAAGACATGGACGGTGGTAGTGCAAGTGCCAAAGAAAACTGGTGAGAAATTCTGGCATAAATAATCTAGTCAAGCTGAACTAATACGAACTCAGATTATTCACCCAGTTCTGCTCCCTAATCCGGACTAGGATTGGATTTGCCTTGGCTCCTCCTTTCCTTCATAGGGCTAAGAGCGAATTTTCTTCTTCCTGAACATTTGGACCGAATCATTTCCAATCAAATGTCTGGCCGGTTCTGGACACAGAACAAGAAATTCTTTTGCAGCTCCTAATCGGAATTTGTTGCAATGGCATCAAATACTTTTCAATCTTTTATAGAGTAATTTGTACATTAAGACTTTGTTTTTTTTTAAATCTATTGAGTTATTTGTCAGGATATTCAGAATTTTGTAGGAACCAGGAAGTTCTTGATGGTTAAAATGATATTTTCTTGAAAGAGGTTTTCACAATGAAGGACTGATAACTTGATAAATCAGTCCTGCTCACATTTGGAGAGGTTTCCCATTAATATTAGCCACAGATTGCCAGAACTATTGTGCAACGGTGCATATTGCAAAGGGGGATACTGGAGGGTGTACAAAATATGTGTAAACAGAGTTGAGACGAAAACAATTAGTGATGGTAATCAATATAACTCAGACAGTTGACTAGTGTGCATCAGTAGAACTTAAGTCTTCTTATATCCTAAGATTATTATAATTTGCTTGTCGTTATACACACACTTAACACACAAACACACACACTCACTCCCCTATCAAGAACACAAACGTGTGAATACATACACAATTTGCTATCTTCTAATGCGTTATTCTAAAACGACGAAAATCGAACGTTTATCAATGCTCTAACTGCATTTGGCCCATGACATTTCTATCAACACACTGCAACTCTCATCTGACACGTTCAGTGTTATCCTATTCATCGTAAACATTGCAGACAGACAGAGTTTAAAACATATATTTATTTAATTTCATGCCAAAAATACTCTACAGGAGGCAAATACTTGGAGGGTTCAAAAGCCACATTTGCCAACGAAGAGGACTGTCATGAAGCGATTCTCTCTCTCTCTCTCTCTCTCTCTCTCTCTCTCTCTCTCTCTCTCTCTCTCTCTCTCTCTCTCTCTCGAGGGGAAAAAAAAGAGTAAAGAGATGGTCAAACACAGAGCCTGTGGTACTTAGCTTTACAGCACCAGCCAAAAATAAGTTGGTTTATAAACATGCAAACATAAACAAACAGGGTGAACATGCTCTTTGGCAAAACCATGCACACACGTTACGTAATTCTAAGACGAAGAAGAAGAAGAAGAAGAGAGAGAGAGAGAGAGAGAGAGAGATTTCGAGGAAGATAGACGAAGGAGAGAGGAGAGAGAGAGAGAGAGAGAGAGAGAGAGAGAGAGAAGAGGGGGGAGGAGAGAGAGAGGAGAGAGACGAGAGAGAGATGGAGTAGAGAGGAGAGAGGGAGAGTTTAGAGTTTGAGAAGGTGAAGGAAGAGCGTGTGGGAGAGAGAGAAGATTAAACAAGAAAATAGAAAGTATTGCTAGGAAGGATACAGCAACTTTGGAAAGAGAGAGAGAAAAAATAGGACGTATTGCCATCAAGGTTAAGTAATTTTTTCTAAGAGAGAAAGACGCTTAAACAAAAAATAGAAAGTATGGCCATCAAAGTGAAAAGCAATTCTCTCTCCATTCTTTAATAGGCAGTCAGACGGAAGAATTAACTGAACTTCTTCGCGATAAAAAAAGATATCAGTGGCAATACTTTACAAATTAAATTAAGGCCAAGACTTGGCTACAGATAGGGCTATCGGTCGGCTGAATTTATAGCTCGGTTATCGCAAGCAGACTTGGAATTTGTCTGGTAACGAGAAAATTAAAAGAGAGAGAGAGAGAGAGAGAGAGAAGAGAGAAAGGTGTCTATTAACAATAATTCGAATTTATTATCCAAGATCATATATGTGGACGAAGACAGAAATAAAAAAGATCGTAAACAGGGGACACAATGAAATTTCTAATAGAAGGTTAATGAAAGAGACACAGAATAAACAGATTGCGCAAAGAAGGAAATGGAGAGATGACAGAAGGTGAGGAATATTACGAAGAAACGAGAATAATGACGAAAGACATTAAAACAGACATTTACGAATTGTATAAAAATACATAATGAAATAAAATTACAACATCTCGCAAACGACACAAATTACGAATACTAATCATATTGAGAATATATAACCTAGCAATATAAAGAAGAGGAGATGGATGATGAACATTAAGGAGAGAGAGAGAGAGAGAGAGAGACGAGAGAGAGATGAGAGCGAGAGAGAGAGAGAGAGAGGGGGGGGGGGGGAATTAGCGCATCATTAGCCATGAAAGAGATAAGGTAACTTGGCGGAGATGAGAAAGTTACTGATACGAGAGCAATGGCAGAGACGAGAGAAGTGGCGGAGATAAGGAAAGTTGCAGAGATGAGAGAAGTAGAAGGAATGAGAGACGTCGTGGATATGAGAGAAATTGTGGATATGAGAGAAATAGAAGGAATGAGAGAAGTTGTGGATATTGAGCGGATGTATTATGGAATGAAGAAATTGGAAATTGGGATATGAGAGAAATAGCGGGGAATGAGGAGAAAGTTGTGGAGACGGGGATGAAACTGGCGGGAAGATGAGAGAAATGGAAGGTATGAGAGAATTTGCGGAGATGAAAGAAGTGGCGGAGATAAGAAAATCTGCGGAGATGAGAGAAGCAGAAGGAATGAGAGAAGTGGCGGAGATGAGAGGCAATGCGTAAGTAGCAGAAACAGGGGGAATGACAGAGGTGCAGATGAGAGAAGTTACGGAGATGAGAGAAGCAGATGGAATCTGAGAAGAAAAAGAGATGGGAGAGGTAACAGAGGGATTGGGAGAAGCTGAGGACAAAGGAAAAAGTTGCGAAATTGAAACTGCTGAGACGAGAGCGAGAGACAAAAAAAGAGAAGACAACCAGAAGCAGGGTCTTATAAAATACCTGTAAAAGACAGAAGCGAAGTTGCGGAGACAGCTGAATCGACATTGAGATTCTCTCCCAGGAAGGAGGAGCGTGCGGCTGGCATATCCCCTCTGCTCTCCCTCGGTCGTTTCTCCCCCTCCTCCTCCCCCTCCTACTCTCCCCTTTCCTCCACGTCCCCCTCGGCGGTCCGCCGGAGCCTTTCAGTCAAATTGACGTGCCCTTCGGAGCCTCCTCTTCACGCTCTCATCCTCTGAAACGAAGGCAAGAACTGGGTAAACGAGCAGTCAGTCTCGGTGGGTGGGTGGGTCGTCTCGGGTATTTGAAAAAGGGGGGCGGTGCCGCGGCTGGGTTTCGCAGAAGGTAAACATCGACGGACAGGGTCTGGCTCTTAACTTACATACATGTCATTGGTGAAATTAAAGGTTAGGGTTACAACCCTTTCAGGATGACGTAACTCATCTTTTGGCAGTGCGTACACGAAAGAGAGAGAGAGAGAGAGAGAGAGAGAGAGAGAGAGAGAGAGATACTAAATGAAGTACCTTGAAGCACGCTTTATATAATATTAATATATAATATGTGTGTATCCATATATCCATATAGACTAACATGCGTACATATAGATATGTGTATGTGTGCGTATGTATAGGTACATACATATGTGAGTATATAACAATCCTGCTGCCCCTCTGTGTGTGTATACATACATGTGCATATATATATATATAGTATATTATATATATATATATATATATATATATATATATATATATATGCGTGTGTTGTGTATGTAGGTACATACATATGTGATATCAATCCTGCTGCCCCAGTGGTAAAAAGTAACGTATCACTGAATATCAACAAATACTTTTTGACTAGTGTCTATAAGATGTGATAGGAAACGGATAAATCGAAACTGAGCAAATTGGATCTTTTTATGTTTACTTGGTTAGCGTTTCAACATCACCGCGCCAGATAGTATAGGTACAGGGAAATCGAACAGATTCCCGAAAGGTCTCAGTACAGATTTATCTTTAAATAAGTATGTACATGTACATAACCCTGGATATGTTTCTCTATTTCAAGATTCGTGACACAATGACCATTTCTTTATTCATAAATGTATAGTTTTTATTCTAAAGTGACGGTATGTGACGTCACGACATTACTCGACGGACGCATCCAAGCAAATTCTCCCGAAGAGTTGTCAGTGTTTTAACCTGAATCTACGAATTGACAGTATATGTGCTTGCTGCAATGTAGCAGCAGCGTTCTATTAACTTGAAGAGAAGTAACACCAGATTGACCCGGGGTAAAACCGTGTATTCCTGCTGATGCAACTCCTCTTACATCACATATGTACACTTGAATGAGGAAAGTAGCTATAGAGAAAGTGAGGTATTTCTGTAAAATGGACAGGAAACGGAATAACGACGTAAATCCCAAGTATAAAAATAACTAGCTGAGCTTCCGAAATGGCTTAATTGTAATTCCCAGTCGTAATTCCTTATCAACGGAAGTGTGTTATATATATATATATATATATATATATATATATATATATTACACATATATATATAAATATAGTATATATATATATATATATATATATATATATATATATATATATATATATATATATATATATATATATATATATAGGGTGTCCATAAAGTTCCAGTATAATTACAAGTATTTATTGCTCAGAATGGTACTGGGTACTTTATGGACACCATGTACATATATATATATATATATTATATATATATCATATATATATATATTATATCTATATATATATATATATATATATATATATATATATATATATATTATATATGTGTGTGTGTGTGTGTGTGTGTGTGGTGTGTGTGTGTGTGTGTGTGTGCGTTGACGCTAAAATATACATGAATGACAGAAAAAGATATTTGTGTAAAGTTAAAGCATCCATCATAATAACATTTACAATTACAATTGCGATCTTTATTATTGTTCGGATTAGAAGACTAGCAGAGGAAAGAGGGAGAATTAAATAATTGGCAAATAACAAAATGATCATTATTAAAAAAACGTGATTGGCATATAACAAAATGATCATTATTAAACAAATGTAATTGGCAAATAAAAAATTTGCAATATCAAGCAAATGTAACTGACAAGTAACAAAATTATCATTATTAAACATATGTAATTGGCAAAAGACTAAATTATCAATATCAAACAAACATACTAAGACAAGTTAACAAAGTGGCAATTACACAAACACATAAACAGTAATACAAGTAGTAGCTGTGCACGTATAGCAGAACCTCCACAAATAAATAAATAATACTAAACTATACTCGTCGTCTCCCACAAAGGGTACGAATGGCTCCCATAAAAGGCTCATGGGTTTCCAGTGTTCTTTTTTATCCAATCGTTCACACAGGATGCTTTATCAGCTGATAACTGCTATCTCTCTGCGGGGTTCGGTCTTACCAATTAAATAGGTTGCGTAATCTGACTGACGGCTTACATCCGTCAATGGGTACTTTTTTTTTTTTTTTTTTTTTTTTTTTTTTTATCTCGAATGAGGCCGACTTCGTGTTAAAGCTTAATTAGTTGGTAGTTACGGGTCGCAACTAAGGGGATGGAGAGATGCAAGCCATCTGTATTCGGTCGAGATTCGCGCCTTTCGTTAAAATCTTGAAGGTACTTTTGAAGGCGCTGGCAACAAGACTTGAGGTAGGCTTGAGCCCCTGGTCATACACTACAAAGTACAGGCAAAACCAACTTATAAATATGTAAAGAACAAAAAAGATTAATTTTTAATGCACAATATTTTTGACATTTCAGCTTAAAAAAATATCGAGAAACTTCAGAGGAGAACCTCGCAGGAACCCGAACTTGAAAACGGCACTGCGCGGAAATGTCTCCCGGCAAATTAAGCATCAAACCGCCAAAATATATATAGAGCGAATAAGCCATCATGGGAGGCAAAGATGAAGTCACGTATGTTGGTTAAGGCGGCTTCACAGGATCGCGAAGGAGACTGACTTCAATTTTACCGCCGATAGTCTGATTCGCCGTCAATTTTCGATCCGTCCAAAATTGCAGGCTCCGGGCTCCGGAACCTCATTGAGGATGACAAAGGATGACAGTTTAGGTTCTGTCGACTTCTATTTTACCGATAAATTTGGCTAATTTATATAGTTTATTCTGCCGCTTCTCTCTCTCTCTCTCTCTCTCTCTCTCTCTCTCTCTCTCGTCTCTCCTCTCTCTCTATATATATTCAATATTATATATATATATAAATATATATATATATATATATAATATATATAAATATATATATTATATATATATATAATATATATATATATATATATATATATATATATATATATATATAAAGGCTGTGCCTCAAGTAAAGGGTCGTGTAGACCGATAGACCGAAAGATCTTGGCAATTCTCGTCCTTTCATTTTCCTCCGTGGCATCACCTTTATTTATACGTATATAGCATCCACTTTAATATATTTGTTGATCAAGTATTATATTTATATATATATATATATATATATATATATATATATATATATATATATATATATATATATATATAATCACATATCCACAGGTAAAAAATAAGAGGCGGGGTGTGATAGTGTGATATGTGTGATAAATGAATCACGTGCTAAAGTGATTATAATCATATATATATATACTATATACATATATAATATATATATATATATAAATTTGTATATATGAATAACTTGATCACGAAATATATAAAACTTGATGCTATGTATAAATATATATATATATATATATATATATATATATATATATATATATATATATATATATATATATATATATATATCTATATATTATATATGCCAAAGATATACGCCTATGGTATTGCAGTTTAGTGCGCTGAATTCATCAATCAATGATAAATTTTCAGTCGAAAATCTTGTAAACTTCACCCATTTTCAGATCTTAAAAAAAAAAAAAAATCTTGCCTTCAAAACAAAGTTGTTTCCGGTTGACCTGGATGAAATGGAAACTAATTTTGAAGAATTTATTTTGGCGGTTCAAATTCGTCTTCGGGGGAACTGATTTAACGTGTGGAATTACCACCATATACGCTACATCATTTCCCACGAAGATTAATTTGGACAACCAAAATGAATCCTGCAATAGTAGAGGGGCCGTTTCAACCGGAAACTCAGCCTGTGGTACGAAAACAAAGGTTCCTGATGTCATGACCGTTGCATGGATTAGCCACTTGGCCGTTTAAACTAACCCATCAGCCAATCATCAATAAACCAATAACGCTTTTCTAGGGCGGCCTTCTAACTGGCAACCGAGCCGCGTGAAAAGCACATTACGCTCTGTCGAAAAAATTACGAGGCCGACATTGATCTATGTGTGCAACATGCAACGTTGCTCGGGCCAGCAAGTGGCTGTTCGCGCTAAGTACCTCGCAGTTAATAACTTATTTCGGAGAAGTTAAAATGGCCTCTTGGTCAAGTTGCAATGTGTTTCTGTGCGTGCGAGTGGTCTTATTGCCATGTGTGCTTGGGTTTAAGATGTGTGTGCGTTATATTGTACGTGTATGTGACAATGCATTTATGCGTTGAGTGAGTGTGTGCGCGTATATGTGTATAAAATATAAAATACGAGAGATATAACGTATTTGTGCGACCACTGCGTCTGTATGTGTGAATGGAAGAGATGAGAGTGTATGAGATTCCGTGTGTGTGTGTGTGTGTGTGTGTGTGTGTGTGTGTGTGAGAGCGTATGGGTAAATGGGCGTTTGTGTGCATGCAAGCATGTGAAAATTGCACTGTAATAAGTGACATATATAGTATGTGAATAACTTCTATCCAATATTAACGCAAAGTTGTTGCTACTTTCGGCATGTTCCCCTGAGCGACTCGCAAACCTCTAGAAAAATTCGGGTAAATAAGTTCAACCCCAACTTCCCTCACTTCCTGGGCCAGTCCCTACCCATACCCACCTCCACAACCCCGCTGAAGGTCGGTGTATCACTCCGAACCCCCCCACCCCCCACCCGGACCCCCCAACACCGTAATATATTTAGTAGAAAATTTCGGAGCTGCAAAAATTCGCCCTCATATTTTTCTCCCAGACTTCGCCTGCAACTTGAGTGCAGGGAGATCTAAAAATAAGCTTATTGCTAGTAATCAAAATGCGTAAAAATTCCCTCTGAATATATATATATATATATATATATAATATATATATTATATATATCTATATATATATAATAATATAACATATATAATATATACATGTATATATATACATGAATATATCTATATATATATATAGAATATATATATACTGAATATATTTATATATGTATATATTCATGTATATATTTGTAAATCTATACACAAACACACATATAATATATATATATATATATATTATATATTATATGTATACATACGTGCATATATAAATATAAATCATATATATAGATATATATATATATATATATATAATATATTATATATCATTACACATAAAACCCAAGTCACCCGACACTAACGCCTAAAATCTCAACTGACACAGATTCCATGATTAAGCAAAAAAAAAAAAAAAAGAAGAAGAAGAAGGTCGCTCGCCCCACATGCATCCATTTACCGGCGAAACAAGGAACCATTTTTACCGGCCGAGTAATAACAACAACAACGGGGCAGTTTTCATGCTATCCCAATTCCTATCCAGCACAAGTAAGAAGTTTAAAAGCTTTTGTGGCAATCGTGGCCAAGTCGTTTGGCTGGTATTGATTCCTCCCTTTCTTCCACACAATGATTTTCTCCACAACACTCGAGAGAGCGAGACAGTGAGAGAGAGAGCCGAGGGTTGCAGCGAAAATGCTCGCGGCTTTTGTTGGCCAAGTATTATATTCTTCTGCTTCTCCTTTTTGCGAGGAGGCGAGCACCCTTGTGTCCTTACGTAGCCCAGGCCGGGTGGTGTATTGAAGTTGGAGGAGATGAGGGAGGGAGGAGAGGCTTGACCAGAAAGAATACGAAGCGGTTTGAAAAAATGAAAGCCCAAGATAAATCCAATTTCCCCTTAATTAGAAGGGTATCTCTCTCTCTCTCTCTCTCTCTCTCTCTCTCTCTCTCTCTCTCTCTCTCACGAATATAGTGTTTGTAATTCCTCGCTTTCCCACAGAGGTACAGTCTGACCTCATTCCAGTAATGCAGAAGACGCGGTCGAATAATGATTATTGTTGATTGATTGCCGTAGTGCATATTGATTAGACATCTGTGATCAATAAGATACATCAGATACATATGCGTTTCCCAGACACTTCTTCAGATAGTATGTTGTGACGCCAGTTTTAACCACAAATCAATCAATCAATCCTTAAACAATGACACTGTTCAATTTTCTTGTCTGTGACCAATTTTGTTGGATGATGTCTATCTTCACGTCTACATCCAAGTGAACTGAATGTTAATAAGGTAGCCAATATTACGGAATGTTGTCTCATTATGCATTAGGCCTAAGTACGTCATATCACCCATCCCTGTCACGTAACATAATGGAGGGCTGTTAAGGAAGGAAGCATTACATGTGCAATGCTACGACTTGAAGTTTCTCCCTCACCATTCGGTGACATAACCTACCCTGCCTCGTGTGTGAGATGACCTGGCATCCAGTGGGCTAAGATATCCAGGAATTACCGAAGCCACGCATGTTCGCTCGTATGGTATTACGGAAGAACCCGCTGGCTTGGCGTACAAAGTTCAGCCTCAGGTTGGAGATGCGCGCCGATCTGGCGTCACCTTAAACGATAAATTTGATGAGCATAATGTAGACGTTTGTTTGTTTGTTTGTATGGCGTTTTTACGTTGCATGGGACCAGTGGTTATTCAGCAACGGGACCAACGGCTTTACGTGGCTTCCGAACCACGTCGGGAGTGAACTTCTTTCACCAGAAATACACATCTCTAACACCTCATTGGAATGACCGAAAATCGAACTCGCGGCCACCAAGGTGTTACGCCAACACCATACCGACCACGCTATACGTGAGATATGAGATTGATACGCCTCGAAGGTCGTACTTAACGGATACCACTTTTCCGAACGGCGTGAATTTGCAGAGCGAATTACTCTCAGTTCAAGTAGTATAGGGTACGCATGAAAGAGGGTCTTTATTACCATAGCTGATAAACTGATAGAATAACGATGATGATATTAGAAGTATAATCATAATAGATGGAGTTCCAACGTGACCGTGACTCAATAGCCTATATATACACATGCTATGCATTTCGATCATTTCATCATTGGCGTATGGTGACTAGCGTCGTGGCATGTCGCGGGTTCGCGCCGCCTCCCCCAGGCCGATAACAAATCACTAGCGATGTATCATGATCAGTTACTGGTGCAGTGTCGTGTCTCCTGTGGGAGGTTAATACCAACATTCCTTGGGAAGCTTCATCTACTGAAATATATAATGATAAAGACAGTGACAGCTGTAGTATGAGTGGTATCAGTAGTAGTAGTCGTGGGAAAAGTGCTGGAGCTGTCAACAAACAGTTGTATTCTTGGGATAAACATCACACAAACAGTAAGCGAAGGAAATGAGTGGCTCTTTCACGATGAGTCATATACAAACCTCTTATTCCTCCATCGCACCAAATAAAATATCGCTTTCGTCCATCTATGAAAGACTTCAATTCACAAGATACATTAAAAGCGCCTCAGTGGCGTGGTCGTATGGTGTTGGACTACCACCTCGGTGGCCGCGATTTCAATTCTCGGGCATTCCATTGAGGGGTTAAAGATGTGTATTTCTGGTGATAGAAGTTCACTCTCGACGTGGTTCGGAAGTCGCGCAAAGCCGTTGGTCCCATTGCTGAATAACCACTGGTTCCATACAACGTTAAAACGCCATACAAACAAACAAACAAACAAGATACAATAAGAAGTGTCTTCGATACAAAGTGGAAATAAGCCTGGTGTGGACTTTAAGGACTCTGCCCATCTAAGAGAGATGATGGTCGTGGGACATCGGGTGACACAAGAGACCTTGATGTGTGACTGACGTGAACTTGAGTTTAGCGTAGGATGAGTAGGACTCGTGAAGTGAGTGATGTGAGTCACGGGGTCTTAAAATAACAACGAGGCAATTATCCTGCTTCTTGTCATTTATGTCGCCCTTTACATTTATAGACTGTTTCCGGTTATGTTTCTTTACTTGCTATTTAATGACATTTTCTTACTCGGTCGCGTTTGTTCCTTTCTAATTTTCATCTGGGTTTGATTATGCGTCTCTTCTATTCATTGATTGCCTAATTAGAATATAATAATAATAATAATAATAATAATAATAATAATAATAATAATAATAATAATAATAATAATAATAATAATAATAATACGTAGCGAGAAGGGTCACTTATGGGTGTGACCACAGCTGGGAATTCCTAAGGTTTGCCTCTTGAGGTCTGAGAATGTTCTTTATAAAATCTTATAAAAAAATGTATACATGTATATATGTGTGTGTATGCATTATATATACACATGTATATACATGTGTGTGTGTGTGTGTGCATCAGGGCTTATCGTTTCATGAAGCTGTACAAAAGAGAGAAGGAAGTGAAAAAAAAAAAATAAATGCCACAAAACACGGGGCGTCTATCATTACTAATATTATCATCATCATTCATAAACGGGCTAAACTTAGGGAAAAGAATCCAGCTCAACCCAGAGTTAATTCTAATTAACGATCAAGTAAAATGTTATCGTGAGTAAATAAAGTTAATTATTTACCCAGAGTATTCAGGCATGATAGAATGCGCTGATGAAGCGGGATGGTACTCCCCTGTCCTGTTCTGTTGACCTTGAATAATCACGAAAAAATAATACTACATACTCTCATTTGATTCAGTATTGTGTTATATATTATTTAGACTGCTTTCTCTCTTCGTGCGAATATAAATTGAATCACTTTATTATCTAAAAATATTAACCATAAGGTCAACCTCCCGGTCGGCAAATTAGAGAAGAGAAGAGAGAGAGTGTGAATTTACTGCCATCAATAAAAACGGGAATATTTGTTGACTTCTCATATAAGTCTCTGTGACCTCCTGTGACCTCCTTGACCTGCAAGGAAAAAAATATACAAAATCGCGCATGCCGTAACGGGTCAATAAATAAGAATAAAATTTCGATAATGTGCGTTCACGAATTCACGAAAGGTTTATGAAACCTGGGCGCATGAGGAGAATACAATGCTATTATTGACCAAGACCCAACCCAATTAAGCAAGAGAGGAGGCAAAGGATGGTCTATTTTTATCATTATTAATTCAAAATATGCAGATATTTATAACGAACGGCCCAAAACCCAAAGATGTTAATAAGCAAAGCGAGCCTCGACAGAGTTGGACCCCTAATGTAACAAAGGAAAAAAGTAATGCAGAAAGTAGTAAAGATCATAAAGCCTAAAAATACTGACTGTGCAATAGGACACAACAAACGGCATGTTTATTTAAACACATATGCACACGCGCATGCGCTCACGTATATATACGCACATACTGCAGCCATGCATTACCGTGATTGCACCCGGTATAAGCAAGCAGTCTTTTCCATGACGGTATCGTGACCTTCCCTTAAATGTTCTGGAGTCATATTGAACTCTCTCTCTCTCTCTCTCTCTCTCTCTCTCTCTCTCTCTCTCTCTCTCTCTCTCTCTCTCTCTCTATCTCATTCTATGATATGAAGTTGCTGCTCCTTGAGCCTTGTTTGAAGTAAGTGCTTCTCTGGAACAAAAAACAGCAATCTTCCAGAGCGAGTGACATGAAAATCAAGATAATAGACCTTTTTTTTTTACTCAGTAAGACAAGCCCGCAAATAGATAGACGGATAGATATGTAGACAGTTTCTAGATTCTAGAACAACCTAGGCCAACAAAGGATCTCTAAGGTTGCATGCATGATCGATAACGGTGTGGGGCTGAAAATATTATGACAGGACGAATACAATACAAAAAAACTTGCAAGATTTGAAAACTAAATCTGCGTCCTGGTCTGGGTGGCATGCCACTTTTATTACCCCCTAGACATAACATGGTCCAGAAATCACTAAAAAAGATAAACTGCCGAATTTTGCAACCAGCATAAACTACAGCAAAGGCGATTTGTATAATAGAAAATGATACTGCACAGTTGTTATAAACCTATTGCTATTGTTATCAAATAGTTTAAACGGAACACTGAAATCAAAATAATATTTTTATCTCTCATAGGCCTGGCCTGAACAGTTAGTCCTTATTAATAAAATCTTGAAAACCTCAACCTAGTAATTTTGTAAAAAAAAAAAAAAATTAGAAGCTTCTTCTTAGCAAACGCCTTCGCCTCTATTTTATGATAACATTTGACCTTTTTTGAAACTTTAAAGACAAACTAAACGCCTCTTGGTCCAGGACGTGTCAGTGGCCACACCAATCAACATCTCAAAACAAAATGTATACAAGTCATTGCTCCGTAGTCTCAGAGCTGAAACACGAAGATTACTAGAAACATGAAGGTTACGAGAAACGACATGGGCCACAAAAACAGCACATAACTTCAGTGTGATGCCCGTTGGTTTAGGAGAGCGACAATGACAACCATTCGATCTTTACAAAAGGGCAAAATTGGACGAACGCCATGAGCGGTAATGCTCCGTGGTTCTACTCATTTATTCTCTACTCATTCATGATGGTCATCCTCACATTTTTGCTCAACTTTACTTCACTTTCAGATATCTTCCTCCTCAGTCTCTCAAATTTCACTAACCCCGCCACACGCCCCCAGCCGCCCAAGACCACCGCAGTCCCCCCCCCCTTGAGGGCCCGGTCTCCTGTCCTATCTCATTGTCTTTGACCCTTGAGAACGACAGCTAGGGCTTTGGATCCACACCCAGTTGATTAATAGGCCCCTGAGAGCCTGGGGAGCCTTACAATGGACGAGATCCAGCAGAACGAAGATCAATGGTTCGCACAACAAAGCGAAGACAATCGCATTCCGAATCGAAGCCACGCAGGTCGACAGTCTAATTGACAAACGAATTAGGAGCTAACGACTACATGTGGTGGTCAAAGCTTTCTCCAATGGGAGATGTCCACGCGCATGATGAGGACAGGAGGCACCTTCATCCAACCTCTCTCTCTCTCTCTCTCTCTCTCTCTCTCTCTCTCTCTCTCTTCATCAGACAAATGGGTTACCGAAGACGACTAGAGAACCTGAACTGAACATGTATGGCTTAGAAACATGACGATTGCGAGGACAACTAATAGAAACATTTAAAATACTGAAAGGCATAACAAAAGTAGACAGTAACCTATTTACATTAAACGAAAACCAAACAAGAAATAATGCATGGAAACTAGAACTGAAAAGATACAACACATCCCATTGTGGGAACTTCCTTACATACAAGATAAGTGACACGTGGAATAAACTGCCACCTGAAGTTGTAAACAGCAACAGTGTACAAGAGTTTAAAAGAAGGCTGGACGAAATCATTAGGACACTGTGAATGAACAGTAAAACCTACTCCTACTACACATAAGTGAGCACACGATGTCTCCTCGGATGGACTAAAATAGAAAAACGTCTCACCACTCCCTCACACGTGGCTTTCAGGACGCTGGACTTTTTGTGTCTAGAACTTTTTTGGAGACCAACGCTATCTCTTTTCCAGTCGGTTTCTTTCATCAACATGACAAGTCCGCGTCGCTGGCGAATGAAGTCGGGTCCCTGATAATAATATTCTGAAAAGCAATGGGGAAGGGCGGCTGGTTGCCTTAGAGTATATCATGTACGCAATGCGATGTGGTGAAATTTCGTCGATTTGGTTATTCCAGTTTTCCAGGTAAGTATACACAAGCCTTACTCTGGTGGGTTCCTAGGGTTGCTGAGATTTATACATGTGTGTATTTAAAGAGAGAGAGAAAGAGAGAGATCCCGTCCTCATTATTGACCAAACTATTCATCATCCAAGAATGTTCTTAAATGATCAGAAGTTTGGTTAGGACAAGATCTCTCTCTCTCTCTCTCTCTCTCTCTCTCTCTTTAAATATTCATATGTAGAATTCTTAGTCGCATTACGAATCGGACAAAGAATAAGGCGTATATATATATATATATATATATATATATATATATATATATCTATATATATATAAATAAATATAAATAATATATATATTGTATATATATACATATATAGAAAGACAGACAGAGAGAGAGAGAGAGAGAGAGAGAGAGAAATTATCTCCAAGAACCGAGACGGTGGTGCAGTGTCTATCAACCGCGAGAATGCGTTTAGGTGGTATTCGTCTACGAAATGTTCCCCGGCCGAAGAAGTAGTACATCATCTTATGAACGAATCATGGAGAGCGATTCCGATCAATGAAGTCAAGAGCCCTCGGTCCGAGGACGAGGGTAACGAGGATAGGTGTAAGAAGAGCTTTTGAACTCGGGCTCTCTTGTTTCGTTTGCTTTCTTTTTTTTTTACCCGGTAAATCAATGTGAAGGGCCATTAACTATATATATATATCTGTCCGCGGAGGTCAAGATAGTCTCTCATTAACGTTTTAACTCCACTCGACACGCGTTCCCTTACTTGCGCCATCTTTCCACTCCCTGAAATTAGAATTTTTTTCTTCGTCTTCCGGCAATCTTTTGTTCGACTTCGAATGATTTGTTTGTTTGTAGTAAGGTCGTAGTTTGTTCGCTATAGTAGATTCACATCACCCGTGCATCTAAGGGACTGACCTAGGTATCAGATGCACGGGTGATGTGAATCTACTATATAGCAATAGTCAGTAATCATGTTTATTTTTCAGTACAAAACCGTAAAAGACAGTTTGATAACGTCCTCCAATTTTCCATCCAAAAGAATATCTCATCTTTGAATTAGGTTTTAATCAGATCAGAACCTTATGAAATATGTTTAACTTAATAATTCACTTCGGATCTCTCCAGCCGCCATTGCGCTGGGACTTTCCATTTCACCAACGTCACCAGTACGCACTACGAGTTTTTTTTTTTTTTTTTTCCAACCAAAAGAAGGCTTCCTCACATACACGCAAATCACGGCTGAATTACCCCGTTGTCCGTAGCTAACTCATCAATATTCATCATCAATATTTCGTGATAGCGTCGGCTTGGACGCGCACCCACGCACCTGCTAAATAAGCCCTTTGATAAACTTTGAAGGGAACGTGAAAAACAAAGACAAACACCACTTCACCACCACACCCAGGACCTCCTCATGCTGACGAGAGATAAGTCTTATCTCGGCGATACTGGATGGACTGTAGAAGCCGGGAAGTAAAACGTGATCTCTCTTATCGTCAGAGCTGGGCGAGAGATAATGACGTGCATTGGTTAAATAAGAATGTGTGTGTGTGTGTGTGTGTACATTCTTCAGCAGTCCTGTTCAACCAAATTACTGTTCACATTTACGTCACTTTTAGGCCGCTGTCCTTGTTCATAAGTCTGACAAAATTACTGTTCATAAGTCTGCAAAATTACTGTTCACATTTACGTCACCTTTTAGACCGCTGCTCGAAGCCCAGTGACCTACATGAACTAATAATAATAAAATAATTAATAATAATAATAATAATAATAATAATAATAATAATAATAATAATAATAATCATTTGAGACCTGGATAAAAGACACTCAGACGGTCACGAATAATGTTATTGATTTACTCTTTGATATATGGTTCTGAATATTTTAATCTAAAATCGTGATCTATTTATGTGAAACCGAATTGGTGTGTCGCCGAAACAAGTGCATCACTATGGTAAAAAAAAAAAAAAGATCCTATTTATGCTCATACAGTTCGTCCAACAGAATTAAATTAAACAAGGATTTTTCTTAAATGATACTATTCTAAACATTTGCGTATGGACATAAATATCCTTAGAACCATTTTTACACTATAAAACAGGATGTGTATAATTACGCTGTCTTGTGTATCTGTTTCATTTGCCCTCGTACACAGCCCAAGGTCAGTCTCTCCTTGCCACTACTGGCCCCGTTTTCTTAAGCATGCAGCGTGAAGGACCGTCGTTACCTTCGACCCTCCGTTACATAACCGTCAGTTGGCACGGCAGAATAATGGACGAATAAAACGACGAAAAACTAATTCGCAACAAAAGGAAAAGATGACATCGAAGACCGATGTCAAAGCCGCGGTCATTAACGTCAGCGGGACCCCGCAAAGACGAATGAATAATTGTCGCACGAAAGGGAAGAGATGTTCGGAGTTGAATCATTAAAGACAATATTAACATACCACCGGTAATGGCGGGATGCGAGGGAGGACGGTATTATTATTATTCTTCTTATTTTTTCGCTTTCGGCATTATTCCCTTTACTTTCGTTGCGAGGAGGGATGCCCGCTGTATAATCATCTGCTAATGATCGCCGGCTGAGAACTTACTGAGCGTGGGACGACAAGATTCTATAAAACATTTTATCGTTAAAAATAGACATGAGGGAATGATTGTCTCTTACATATGTATATTCATACATATGTTGGGCATACAATCCACAATGAAGTAAAATCCTTCTGTCGTTTATAATATATATTTCTTGTACGGGATTAAAGCTTTCGACCATCAGCTGTGGTCTAGTGAACAAGACCACAGCTGATGGTCGAAAGCTTTAATCCTGCACAAGAAATATATATTTTAGACTACAGAGGGATTTTACTTCATTTTGGATTGTATCCCATTTACTTAGAGGTACGACATAGTACCTGGCTTCTGCGCATATATATATATGAGTGTGTGTTTGTTTGTAGATTGAGTTATTGATTTTAACAATATGGCGTTGCTACAATGATTGCCATCGACGCCGGAAACAAATGATCTAAGGTACAAGTAATTATTTTTTACGTTTGATAATCTATTTTAGATGAAACAGTCACTCAATCCATACATTATGCATAATTTCACTTCACACACCAATAAAAAGATATAAGCGCCTCAGTGGCGTGATAGGTATGGTCTTGGCCTGCCACCTCGGTGGTCGCGATTTCGATTCTCGGGCATTCCACTGAGGGGTTAGAGATGTGTATTTCTGGTGATAGAAGTTCACTCTCGACGTGGTTCGGAAGTCACGTAAAGCCGTTGGTCCCGTTGCTGAATAAACCACTAGTTCTATGCAACGTAAAACACTAAAGCACACAAACAAACCAATAAAAAGATATCTTAAAAAAAAATATTATAACTTTTGCAAGTCTAGCTTACTCCACAGACCTCAAAACATCACTTGAAACGAACTCGCCAATTTTACGGACAGAATGCAACCTCTCACGCCCCCCCCCCCCCCCCTCCCCCCCCCCCCCCCCCCCCCCCCCCCCCCCCCCCCCCCCCCCCCCCCCCCCCCCCCCCCCCCCCCACGATATGGATAGACACTCGACCTGCAGATACGCCACAGTCAGAGGTATCAGTCATCAACAAAATGGTTACAGTTCGTCAGGTTATATGGTTGATCTAGATGAAGTTAGCTTATGCTAGCACAGAGCATTGCCCGAAGTGTTGTAAAGTTTTTATATAACAGCCTTGGTGTTGACGCGTGGATTGTGGTAAATCGGTAGCAAGGGTTTCATAGCAGTCAAAGAATTTCTGGGTCAAACGTGTCAGGCCAATCATTAGAAAAGAAAGGACAGTTTCTGATCGCCTTGGTATAAGACTGTATGTACGTGGGAGGGAAATACGGACACCATAGACTACACACTTAAAAAAAAGGTAGTATATAGGAGAGTTTAAACACTCTGGCTGATACAAGCCTGAATCAACGAGGCGACTTGAGTGTACGGTGAAGCACCCAGAGTTACTAATGAGGCTTGCAACAAACCTTACTACTTTAGTGCTGCAACGATGAGCCATATGAGGCTCCATGCTAATAAAGTAGAGGGGAAAGAGAGAAAAGAGTGTCGATAAAGTAAAATACGAGAATAAGGGAGACTGCTAAACTAGATTTAAAGAAGTCACACACGGAACAAATTAGAGATAAGATAACAATTATTCAATTAGCTTGAAATACTAGAAGAGGGGTTGGGGAGCTTCACTAAACAGAGTAGTAGCGTCGATGAAGCCATCTGTGAATTATTTACTCTCAAGGCTGAAATCGACCCCAAAATGGGGCTCTATAATGTGAGACAACAGTAATTAAACCAACAAGTATAAATGGGGATTGCCACAAATTTTTCTTGATGTATAAATAGAATGGTATGTATTGCAGCAATTTGAAGTTTTCTTGCTTTTATCAAGGCGTCTAGAAGAAGCACAAATCGAGCTTTTCATTTGCTATCTAATAAGAGTTACGCAAAAAAAATTCTTTTAAATAAGAATGAGTACTACTGCAGGACTCCTGACATTTCTAATATAATCCAGTAGCACAAGATATGAACTTCGAACAGCAGACGCTATTATTCCCTCATACGAAACAAAAATCTAAACCAAACGTAGTAACTCACAATTGCTTTCAAACTGCTAGATTTAACTATTAACATAAAAACAAAAAGCGATCCTAATGATGAGTCATGTCAAGAAAATAACAAGACAAAAGATAAAAAAAATAACACGATGATGGTTATCAGCAAAACATCTGACGAACTCTCAGAGCAATAATTGCTCACTTTTCCAGACCAGTAATCCTCATCTGCTGAGAACTCTGTCTTCGAACTGAGAACTCTGTCTTCGAACTGAGAATTCTGTCTTCGAACTACTAAAATGGTAAGCAAATGTTAAGCACTAATTTTCGAAATCAATTTCAATCACGCGAAGACGCTACTCATCAAGGATACAAAAACTGATAAAACATCGGCAGTGACGATTTCCACATGCCAAGATGACGGAGGCAGGAAACGGATCAATTTCTATGACTTCCTCCGTTTGCTTAGGGCGCCCGTGTGTCAAAATACCCGCGCACACCAAGACGGCAAGAACGTTGCTCGCATGATACGCTCATTATCAATTCATTAATCAATGCGTAACGACCTTCGCTCCACACGGCATGAATAACGACACAGAGGTGGTGGATCTAGGAAGGATCTCTCTCTCTCTCTCTCTCTCTCTTCTCAAAAAAAAAAAAAAAAAAAAAAAAAAAAAAAAAGATTACCCTATTCTATTTCAAAAGCCAGGCAGGAGAAAATTACTACTACATGGAGACCAGATCTTCTCTCTCTCTCTCTCTCTCTCTCTCTCTCTCTCTCTCTCTCTCTCCTCCACATTAAGTAAGATGATAACTCATTCACAGAACTTAATAACACAGGGTACTTGGACCCTTCGTATGGTGTGAAAGGTGTGTGTGTGTGTGTGTGTGTGTGTGTGTGTGCGTGTGTGTGTTACGTTATATATAAAATATAGACACAGGTTTCATATAAATATTCATACATTATGTGTACATGTGTTTGCGTGAGTGAGCGCGTGTGCGTGAAAAAATTATACAACTATCTCTCATTTCTTATCTAATTACTATTCACGTAACTATGCCATTACCAAAATAATTGCATCACCCCTGACCTTGTGACATTCCCTTGGCTTTTTCAGTCGCACGATCCTCCGAGCCAGCCAATTACAGCATTTATGTCTCACTCGTTTCTCTCTCTCTTCTTTTTCCTCCTCCTCCTCTCTCTCTCTCTCTCTCTCTCTCTCTCTCTTTCTCTCTCTCTCTCTCTCTCGCTTTCTCTCTATTTTTGACGATCAGAACATACG
>NC_061096.1:52655926-52683426 GCF_015104395.2 Macrobrachium nipponense | reverse complement strand
AGCTTCAGGAGTTACGATGCAAAGTCGAAACTAGACCAGAAGAGGGTAAGGAACCTGGCGAAGGCAAAAGGGGATTTTTTGACCTTCGGCAGTCGATACGTCAATATTCCTATTGACTGCCTCTTGTTGATTTAGCTTTTCTCTAACGACCTCCTCCTCCCGCCCCCACCCGCCCCCCATCGCCATAGCAGGTCCCGATCATTAAGTAGACACGTCCGATATGGCACGTGCGTTGAAGTCAAGGCTTCCTCCAAAGATTAGAAGACGGTACTTCAGCACGCCATGAAGTTTACTCGCTGGAAGATCATGGAAGGTTGAAAGGAATATTGCTCAAGTTATTTAAGCACCTATCATCTCTGCTAGTTTTGAGGATAAAAGATCATTTCTCAGTTCACCACTGTCTATCAAAGCTTAGATTCAGATATGGAAATTCCCCCCAAGACATAACACTTTTTTCGGTCGTCTTTTCTTGTTCAGTAAGATCTGAGCCGGATTAGTGTGGTTAGTTGTCCCTTCCACTGGCTTTGCATTACGGAAAACGACTGCGAAGGCAAGCGGCAGACAGCTTCAAATATTCATAATTCATTCGCTTCATGTTTCGAGGAAATTCACACAGACCCCCCGAAAATGCATTTCATCTCTGTGCTTATCAAGGCATGCTAAGAGAATGAGTGTAGCTTCCTTTCTGTATTAATAAGTTCAATACATTTACGTAAGATTATAGAGTGACGTTATAATATTTTAATAGGATATTTTCGTCTAGTTGTGGTGTATTTTTACTTCAGGAGAGCCTCCCGGTTACTGACGTCACAAGGTTTGTGACGTAATACAAGCTTCTTACGGCTTCCTAGCGCGTCTGAAATAGAAGTTGTTGATATATTTGTCCCAAGTTGACGTGTAAAACGAAGATTTATTTGCGGCCTCTGAAAACAATTTGCTTCCAGGACCCTGACTCCACAATAATTTTGTTTTAAAAAATGACGAAGACCTTGGTGTTTGCAACAGGCATTGGGTTTTTTTTTGCTTGTAGCCATATTATTATTGACGATGTTGCTGAAGCATTTTCACGTTAAAACACAAGACAACAAAGGATATTCTAACTTGCTGAATAGGCTTCCAAGAATAGAAAAGGCTCCTGAGACAAAAAGATAAATATGAAACCAGAAATAGGAAAAGGGCTTAGCAAATTCTACAGGGCAGATTGCCTAAGTCAGAGGTGACATGGAAAGCCACCTCAGAATACTTAGGGCTGTACGTAGAATCACAATATAAGAGGAAGTTGGCCATGAGAGTTTATATAATACTCTCATCACGTCATTTCAGTCTTGCAATAGCACATTAATGGATGAAGAAGGCTGAGAGTGACTTATGTTTTTTTTTTTTTTTTTTCAATGAAACTGACAAGACCAGTCTATCAGGCGGGCACTGGAAACTGAAGCTTATGGAGCATGATCATTTTAAAGACCTTTTGTGAAGTAAAAGTGGGACTGCGTGCCTGCCCACCAAGACAGGTTCAGAAAGAAGATTATTTTCTAAAATTTTGTTTATTCGCTGAAGCCACTGGGAAAATGTTAAAAAGAGTACTTTCGTGTATTTAACACATCTTTGTGCCCCGAAGATGTGTTAAATACACGAATGTACTTGGCACTCTGTCTTTTCTTTTTTTAAATTTTCTCAGTGGTTTCAGCTAATCAATATACATATATAAAAAAATTATTAAATATATCTATATATATATATATATATAGAAAAAATCATATATCTATATATATATATATATATATATATACGTGTGTGTGCGTAATGCATTATTTTGACAATCCCAAAATAGGCTTGTATTCATTCACAATCAAGCGTTCCAGATTTGATTAGCAATTTAAACGCAGCAGCTGATATATGTTCCTAAAAGACAGGTCATCGTCAAACAATGCTCAACCCACTTGTGTCAAATCCACCCAACAAGGCAGCTTTGGACTTCTCTCCTTCGCCTCCCCCCAAAACAAAACAACCTAAAAGAACTTCCGGGACTGGTCGCTGCTCACGTGATACCCTTCTGTGGCGTTAAATCAATCAATCAAAGACCCGCGGAGATACGTTTATATAAGTTCAAGGACGCCGAACTGAGACTGTTTATATGTGCACAGCAAGTTGTTGTTGTTGTTGCAGACTGAGCTGGTCTTGTGCCAGCACGGGCTCTTGCTATTGGAGCAGCGCATGATTTAAGAGCAAGTAGTCAAGACGGTTAGGATATCAACGTTGAGTTGTCGGTTACGCTTTTCTGGTTGTTAAGTTTTCTTGGCACGTTGCCATAATGTTTTTTCAAGTCCCTCGGAGTTCCAAGGCCATAGCGTGTCGAAGGTGAGAAATCTAGGGCAGGTCTTTAAGTCTATGACAAGGCTATGGCAAGTCGAGAGGGCGTGAAGCTTTGTTTCAAAACTATTAAAGGTTCTTTTCACAATATTAACCTGTACACAGAAGGCGCGAGTGTTTCTTTGTTATTCAGATTCTGTGGCGTGTAAGTTAACCAGAGAGAGAGAGAGATTTTTTTAGGCCAAATTTTATGCCATTGGGCTCTTCGTGACTGACCTCCTCTCTGGGACCAGCAATCTAGCAGAGTTTCCTCTCGGTGCGTGTCGCAAGTGATCGGCTAAAAAATAAAAAAATAAAATAAAAAAAGGGAATCGATCGATATTCGTGAACCGGGAAGGCGGAAACGTCATCTTTTTCTCAACTTTACTGACAGCAAATCCTTTTTTTTTTTAAAGAATGTATCAAGTCCAACGTGTATTCGGAACCAAAGGTGAATATGGGAAATCGAAAGAATTTCTTTCTGACGATCAGAAATTGAAAGTCAGTTTTACTATCAGGAAAAAAATTATTCATCCTTAAAGGGAGAAAACTGACGAATCATCAAAATAGTTTACTCATCTTCAAAAAGCAATTAATTCATCCTCAGATGAAAGTTTATTTCAACAAAGATTTATCATCGGGAAACAAAGAACGTGTGTTTTTTCCAAGTTATGTACTCAGCTATCATAAAGTTTCGCAAATGACACAAAACCAAGAAATATGGAGGAATTCATAAAAACAGTAGAGGTATATTGTAATGTAAAAGTAAGGACTACGGAATTATCTATTTTACCTGCAGCTAAATTCAGGAAAATTCAAGAGCCAGGCTTTTTCCATACTGGGGCCTTCTCATTAAAAAGTAAAGATCACCATTCAAAATCGCCCCTCAAATATAAGACCACATCGAGACTCATACATCAAATGCAAAGCACCATTTAAACTCACACTTCAAATGCAAGTCACCATTTAAACTCATACTTCAAATGCAAGTCACCATTTAAACTCACACTTCAAATGTAAATCACCAAAACTCACACTTCAGATGCAAGTTACCATTTATATTCACACTTCAAATGCAACTCACCAAAACTCACACTTCAAATGCAAGTCACCAATACTCACACTTCAAATCACCATTTAAACTCATATTTCAAATGCAAGCCATCAACACTCACACTTTAAATTCATTTAACATTTAAACTCACACTTCATATGCAAGTTACCATTTAAACTCACACTTTAAATGCAAATCACCAAAACTCACACTTCAAAAGCATGTCACCATTTAAACTCACACTGCAAATGCAAATCACCATTTATACTAATTCAAATGCAAGTTACCATTTAAACTCACACTTCAAATGCAAATCACCATTTAAACTCATACTTCAAATGCAACTCACCAAAACCCACACTTCAAATGCAAGCACCATTTGAAGTCACACTTCAAATACCAGTCACCACTCAAACTCACACTTCGAACGCAAGCCATCATCAAAATCTAACCCTTCAGTGGAACATGCAAGCTCAGACAAGTCATAAACAAAATTCAGATTCAGATCCACGTCACCCCCAGAGCCTCAGAAATGATTTTTCCTCGTGCGGAGTTCTAAAAGTGCTTCTAAATCTGTTAGTGGGGAAATAAGGAAAAAGTTATTTCTGGCCGATGACGTACATTCTTGGGGCTTATCTCAGAGCTCTCTGTGTAATTGGAACTTTCTAAAAAGGGTCCTCTACGTCTAGTGACGTTAGTCTACCATCCCCCTCACCCTAGCCATCGAAACCATTCCCCCCAACTCACCCCTCACCCCAACCAACCTTCAACCGTTCAAAGGTCTTCTGTCTTGCAAATTACTCAGGAGCTCGTGCGTCAGTTTGATAGTTACTGAAATATATATTCTGAAACTTTATTTTTCCTTATAAATACCAAAGGGATCAATTAGATTCCTTACAGAACGAATTGCAATTTTTTTTAGGAACTTCTTAGTTTTGTCTTTGCAGTAAATGAAATCAAATCAGTTTGAAATATTTCCCCTGACACTTTCATTAGTGATTCTTATTAAAGAGATGTTGTTGTTGTTGTTGTTGTCGTCTGAGATTAAGCTGGCCTTATGCCAGCACGGGCTCTTGCTCGTAGAGCAGCCCGTTAAAGAAATGAAAATTTAAAAAAAATTGTTTATTGGTGTTGCCTCAAGGTATAACCAGGCGAAGCGTTTCCAGTATAGTGTTGAGGTAATACCAGGCCAAGCGTTTCCAGTATAATGAATGGATTGCTAATCTCGCGGCGGCTAAGCAGAGCAAATTAAGACCCCATGCTGGCTTATGCCCAAATAACTCGAACAAGAGAAATTACTTACTCGTCCCGCTAATATTCGCGATTTCTTACTTGACTCACGCTTGTGGCCTAACACTAAAATCTCAGGTAACTGGTTGGATTTGGTTGAAGTGAAGTCCAAGGTATCAAATTTAATCGCGTCTCCACGTTATATAATAGTTATAATCCTCATTTTGTTTTAGTGGTTTATATATCATACCTCTCCAAGGAACAGTTAGGCTACGCTGTTTTTTCATTGGCGGAATCTGATTAAGCGCTTTATAATGCCTTCGACGAGTCTTCCCTCTTCCTTTTCATACCAGACTTCTACAGTGGCTTCATAAAACGCTATTTTATATTTACGAACTCTTTTCATTCCTCCTTTCGTTTCAGAATTTCTTAATGCCCCCTGATTCCAAAGGCAGGTCTGGACTGATTGCAGAGGCGAAGGTCCGATTCAGAAAGAGACGCGTTAAAACCATGCCGAGTACGACTTGGTAAATTCAAGTACGATGATGCAGTTCAAGCGAGGAAACCACTCACTCAGACGTCAGGAAGACCAACCCTGCGAAATAAATGCGAACGAACCGCGGAAAAGAAAAGCGAGAGGGGGTAAAAAAAAAAAAAAAAAAAAAAACGTTTGTTCACACAATTCCCCGGAAGATTAGTGGCGGGTTACGCGGTGTAAAGGGAAGCCACCTAAAAGGCAGCAGCTAGCTAGCAAGCTGACTTGGCATCGTTTCATAATCCACGATGGAACAAGAAGAAGAAGGAGAAGAAGCAGAAGAGAAGTCTTCCCCAGGAATAGACCAACGTGAAGCCGTAGAGCAAAAACCGGATAACTCGATTAGAGTCCCTGGAAAGTAGTTCGTATCGCCGCATCAACTTTAGAGGGGAATGGGGGATCAAATGATCGCTTCGCCTTCCCCCGCCGACGTCACCCGTGCCTTCTGGAAAAACAAGGTCATCTTCCGCGGAATTTCCCCGTGTCGTGCTCTGCAGGGACTGTGACCCTCCCTCTAACACCCACCCCCCCACAACTGTGAAAGAATTGGAGCTTTCAATTCGCTCATTGATGCCCCCTTAGCTATACGGCCTCTGGTATTTGGATAAGCCGCATAATGCGCCATGTGTTGAGTCATTCTTGTATTTATCTTTTTTCCATGGACACTGCGTCGAAAAACACCCACGTGTCATTCTTCGTCGTAAAAATAGACGCGGAAAAAAATGTCCCCCAGACGTCACTAAATCTCCTCGTACGTTTTACGTCAATACGTCTGAGAATATTTTCTATTTTACTCATTGCTTTGTCGGTCCAGGTAATATCAACATCACAAGCCGGTCTTAATAGCTTCTCCCTCCTTCCAGACTAAGCCATCCAATCCAGTTTCACTTCTGGAGCAGAAACGAGGCATAAGTGCTTAAAAGGGAGATGGCTTCTCGAGTTCCAATCTTGCGACGATGAGGGAAAGGTTATTGGATTTGTTGCAACTCAGACAAATGCCTTTTTTTTTTTGCAATTGGAAAATGGAAAGATGCAGATCCAGTTAGCAGAAAGAAAACAAAAAAACGCAATTGATATCCCGCCGCATATGAATGAACGAAGTGTAATGCGATCAGTCTCGGAACCCATGAAAATAACAACTGTCGTTTATATTAGCTTGAGAGAAGAAATCAACACAGAATTCCCTGACAGAAAGAAAACGCAGGTCAAAAAGCCAACTAGATCTACCCCGCCGGTCTTGCGTCAACAGTCGCCATGCGCTGCTTGATAATGAAGTTACTAATCAAAACACAAACTTCGATCGTTGCCAAGCAGGTGTCAGCCGTGACATCACCGATCAGAATGCCACCCCAGGGTTGTCAACCGTGCCATCATTGATCAGCAGGTGACCAAAAATTATGCTCGTCAATAAGCGAGAGGTGTGTCGTCCATGACGTCATTGATCACCAAAGTCTATTAATATCGTCGAGCGCGAGTTGTACTGCCTGTGACGTCACAAAAGAAAAAGAGATTTATAATTTAAACAAACACAGAGAGCGTTCGAGTCCTAGATCTATGATCAGCATCGAACACGACGTCATCCATCAGGAAGAATATCGATCTATAATCGTCGCCAAGAGCGATGTTATAGTAAGGATCGAGATAAGTCAGCCGTGACGTCAGGGATCAGCACGGCGAAGTGTCATCTGTGACATCACTGATCAGACGACAATGTTAAGTATCCCGTTGGGGTTCACCTCACGCGGTGCACCGTAGGCATTATTTAAGGTTCTTAGCAGCGTGCCTTCGCCTCCTCGTTGCAACCCCTTCTGTTATTTTTACTGTACCTCCTTTCCTATTCTCTGTCTTCCATCTTACTTTCCACCCTCTCCTAACAGTTGATTCACAGTGCAACTGCGAGGTTTTCCTCCTGTTACACTTTTAAAACATTTCTACTCTCAATTTCCCTTTGACTGTCAATTTCCGTCTCAGCACTGAATGACCTCATAGGTCCCAGGTCTTGACATTTAATTCACTTCACGACGTAAGCTATAATAGTCGTTAAAAACAGTTGGATTCCAAGATGAAATACAACGAACAACTTAGGAGTCATGAGGCTCCTTAAGATTAGGTGAAGATCAATTTAATACCTGTGAGAGGATCCAGTATAACGAATGATCCGACTTCGCCTAAATATGTCTGTAACCGCGCCACCTTTCGAATATTAATGATAAATAGACAAACTTCCACATACTAAGAGCACTTACGAGAGAAAATAGCATGAGTTGTGCATTAAATCATGAAAACAACTATTAAAAAAAAACATTCGCGGAAACTAACCAATATAATAAAATAAAAAAAAAAAACAATTAAATACATGTATGATTTTAAACCGGACAGAGGACAGGCAGAAAGATAATGTACTGCTCCCACGGGGGTATAGCTACAGTTGTATGTAGAGGGGGGGGGGGGCGGAGGTGGTTCGGGGTGGGGGAAGGAAGTGGCCGGGAATTGCGGAGGGGTGGGGGAGGGGGGTTACTACTTGAGTGGGGAATGATAAGAGGCGTGTGAATTAGGAGTCAGGGCCACAGGAAGAACGGACTCCCGGAAGGAAAAGAAATATCCAATGAATGGAAGAAGGGAAGGAAATAATATATATATATATATATATATATATATATATATATATATATATTCTCTTGTAGATTAAGTGTGTGCATACACGAATAGACAGTAAAACTCATCTGCCTCGCTGTCACTTCTCTCATCACTGACGGTACACGAAATGATCCACTACCCGATATTTTGCTCTTCCGCTATGTAGTACTACCAAATGACCATAATAACTTAAAAAGCCATTCACATGCGTACTGTAGATTGGTTCTAAAATCATTCAAGCATATTCTCTGTCAATTCACAGATATAAATGAAAAGCCACAAAACGAATCATATATTATAGCAATAATAATATGGCAGAACAATAACAAAAAACGACATCAAGCAAGGAAGGCCACTTGGTGAAGGGTCCACCGTCTTCTTCACGGCCGCTGCATCGCTGCCACCCGTACGAAGAGGCAAGGTCAGGATAGTCATTCACATTCTTCGAGCAACATTGCTCAATAAATTCCTGCTGACGATTCTCGGATGATACGTATTTCATATGATAAATGAAAGTACGCCTGTATATTATTTCTTTATTCAGTATTCATGACAGAAAATCGCCAGCGGCAACCGCTATTGAATATGGCACCAACCCCATAAGGTTCTCGATCATTCGACCATTCATCTGAGACTGAAATATTTCTCATTACAACTCAATGCCCACTTACTCTGCTTCAGCCATTCATCGTGCCCGTGCTAATCTGAAATGCCCATTAGCACCGATAATGTGTGTTGAAGACGAACGGGGGACGGAAGGAAGGAGAGAGAGAGGACGATAACTGCGATAAAAACCCAAACATCGAAGGAAGACATCTACACTTTGGGTACGGACTACGGATTGCTAGGCATACTATACTATACTATACTATACGCGATGGCACTCTCAGTCGTAATTGCCAAGAGGCGCTCTGTTACTAATGACTTGTCTCGTCATTTTTACAAGGCGAATGACTCGCGGTCGTTTGAATGACCTGTCATTAGGTCAGGTTACGCTCGTCTAACTTTCGTAAATAATTTTTAATGAAGTTATCGGCTAAAGTACAGAGATTGTCTCACTGGCTGTTTTCCGAGACACGTAACTCATTGAGAAACGCATGATTTTCTCTCCCTCTCTCTCTCTCTCTCTCTCTCTCTCTCTCTCTCGCTAAATATAAAAATGTCACCGCGTATTGTTATGTGGTCTGTGAGACCTCCTACACAAGCCGGTTATAGAAATAATCTCTCTCTCTCTCTCTCTCTCTCTCTCTCCACACATAAACAATCTTCATCTTTAACCAAGGTCAAACTATGGTTTCTCTGTCAAATCTAGATTCTCTCTCTCTCTCTCTCTCTCTCTCTCTCTCTCTCTCTCTCTCTCTCTCTCTCTCATGATTATCAGCATTGTATCAATGTTTTTTCCTCGCAAGCGTATACATACTCATTCGATTTTCAATTGAACAAAAAAAAACTCTACATTTGTCCAAGGGAACATATGAAAAGTGCTAAGACGTGTGTGTGTGGAGAGAGAGAGAGAGAGAGAGAGAGAGAGAGTGGCAGGGGCGGGGTGGATTCGTGCATCTGAACATGTATTCACACCAAATTTCTTGGAATAGTTCTAAGACGTGAAAGAAGAAGAAGAAGAAGATTACGTAGACCTTGGGTAGTGCATTCTACTTTCGATGATATAGCAGCACGTCCTCTGTTTTAATACCGGTTGGATTTCGACAGTGGATCCTCCACTGAAAGGAGGGTCTTACTAAGGAAAGAAAGGAAGATCTTACTAAGGAAAGAAAGATCTTACTAAGGAAAAAAGGAAGAGCTTATAAAGAAAGAAAGGAAGATCTTACTAAGGAAAGAAAATCTTACTAAGGAAAAAAGGGAGATCTTATAAGGAAAAAAGGAAGGTCTTACTAAGGAGAAAAGGAAGATCTTACTAAGGAAAAAAGGAAGAGCTTAAAAAGAAAAAAAGGAAGGTCTTACTAAGGAAAAGAAAGGAAGATCTTACTAAGGAAAAAAGGAAGATCTTATAAGGAAAAAATGAAAGTCTTACTAAGGAGAAAAGGAAGAGCTTATAAGAACAAAAGGAAGGTCTTACTAAGGAAAAAAGGAAGATTTTACTAATGAAAAAAAATGGAGGATCTTAGTAAGGGAAAAAGGATGATCTTACTAAGGAAAGGAAGATTCTACTATGGAAAAAAGGAAGATCTTACATAATAAAAACGGGATATCTTACTAAGAAAAAAATGAAGATTAACTAAGAAAAAAAGGACGATCTTACTAAAAAAAAAAACCAAAAAAAAAGGACGATCTTACTAAGAAAAAATGAAAGATCTTTCTAAATAAAAACGGGATAATTTACTAAGAAAATATGAAGATTAACCAAGGAAAAAAGGACGATCTTACTAAGGAAAAAAATGTGGAAAAAATGTAAGATCTTATTAAAGAAAAAACGAAAGATCTTACAAAGAAAAAATGAAGATCCACTAAGAAAAAAAAGGAAGATCTTCCTAAGGAAAAAGGAAGATCTTACTAAGGAAAACCGGAAATCTTACTAAAGAAGATCTTACTAAGGAAAAAAATGAAGATCATACCAGGAAAAAGGGCAGATCTTACGAATGAAAAAAGGAAGATCTTACAAAGGAAAACAAAACGAAAATCTTATAAGGAAAAAATGGAAGATCTTACTAAGGAAAAAAAGGAAGATCCTACTAAGGAAAAATCGAATATCTTACTATGAGAAAAATGAAGATCTCACTATGGAAAAACGAAAGCGAGAGGAAAATTCAAGAGCCGGTAGTTTATCACTGTAGACAGTCACGTAAGAAACCGATATGAAAAATGACTAAACCTCCCAGGTGATTATAATGATTATGAGAATTTCATTGAAAAATATAAAGTAAATTCAAAATCAAAATCGGCGTCTTTTCATCGCGTTCTCATTAGTACCGACTTAGCAAACGCGTGAGTCTCGAAGAAGAGCTCTCTCTCTCTCTCTCTCTCTCTCTCTCTCTCTGTATATATATATATTCACTGTTAGTTTAACATCTTCATGGAGTGTGATAAAAAGCAGCATGCTGTATGAGCAGCGGTCCATAAACTCTCACCCGGCATTGGTGGCTTGTGTTGTTATGTTGCCAGCCGCACGATCATGGCTGAAATTAACCTTGAATACAATAAAAACTACTGAGGCTAGACGGCTGCAATTCGGTATGTTTGATGACTGGAGAGTGGGTGATCAACATAACAAATTGCAGCCCTCTAGCCTCAGTAGTTCTTACGATTCTGAGGACGGACGGAGAGACAAAGGCGTCTCAGTCGTTTTCTTTTACGAGGGTCAATGAAAACCTGGAAGATGGAGGGCTGAATATATCAATATGGATGGTGGAAGAAAGGAAGTCGTTGATTCGTATCAATATCTGAGAGCAGATATGACGGATGTTGGCACCGTGGGTACAAAAGACTGGGTAGAGAGAGAGAGAGAGAGTCGGAGTGTTTGGAGTGCCTATGTGGGTGCCAAGGTGAAACTGTATGAAAGGATTATTGAGCCAACTTCCCTTTATAGAAATGAAGTGTGAATGCGAAGGGGGTTGAAAAAGGTATTGAAAAGTTTACTTAAGTGTCTGAGGCTTATGTGGCTTACGAACTGAAAGAGAGGAATGTGTGGATACGCAGAAATGGTGAGAATGTTGGCGTATAGGTGAAAGGAAGGCTCAGATGGCTTCGTCCCGTGGAAAAGGGATCGACATATAGGCTGGTGAAAAACATCTATAATTCGCAAGGGTTTGGGGAAGAGGGAAGAGGAAGACCTAGAAAGTGCTATACAGAGAATTGGAGGCCAAGAAATACTGCGGGGAAAAGTGCTGGCTGGCTATAGAAAATATGAAGGATGCATTGCAAAGGAAAGTAGTATTCTCTATGAATATGACCAAATGAAAGGAGACCTTATAGTAAATGTAAAATATAGTATATATAATATTAACATTTCTAAAAAAAAAACTATATCAATGTGAAGTGTGGAATTCTAATATTAATACAGTATCAAGCTATACGGCAGATTTTACCTTCTTAATTTTGATTGTTATACACAAATCATATATCTATGTTCAACATTTGCATATAAAGCGACAAAAACCACAAGCTATTTTATATATATATATATATATATATATATATATATATATATATATATATACACATACATATATATATATATATATATATATATATATATATATATGTATACATATATACATATATATATATATATATATATATATATATATATATATATATATATATATATACACTCTATAATAAAACTTAACATAATAAAATGTAACATAATCTAGGGAAAACATCAATCAATAATGAAGGTTTATAATAATAATGTGCTTTATAAAGAATTATACGTCGCATTCGGAGAACCCAAAAATAATTAATATTAAAAAAAACCCATTATTCTTATCAATATAACGTAACACAATAAGCCGATCGAAAACAAGAGGCCTCGTTCCGTAGAATCTTACAGAGAGCCGAAAACAGAGAGGCGGAACACAGAATCGACTTCTTGCAAGACGCCTCGCAACGCGGCTTTAAAAAGGTGGTTTCTACAATACGTTTATATATATATATATATATATATTATATATTATATATATATATATATATATATATATGTATATATATACTATATATATATATTATATATATATATATATATATATATAGTCCATTATGGAAAATTACGTAGGACTTCGTCATCTCACAAATGTATATATATATATATATATATATATATATATATATATATATATTATATATAGATATATATAAAACGCAATAAGAGGTCCAATGTTTAACTTCAATAAGTGTCATGACAGTGAACACGTGCATAAAAATGAATGAAAGAATACCGGTTATCGAAAATCACACGGGAACTCTGAGAGACAACCCGCAAAGGAAAGGAGAGAGAGCAGAGATAATAATAGAAAAACAAAGAAGAAGAAGATTGAAGACTTGTAGACAAACCAAGAAAAGACAGTCAGGTGTGGACGGGTAAAGGTTTAATTTGAAAGAAAAAAAAAACGGGAATAGCAGATGAAGATATCCAAAGGAAAAAACAAAGGTAAAGAAAAGTAAATAAGAGACAATGGTTGACAAATAAAAGATTAAGACAAAGAAATAAAGCTAATACTAATAGAGACAAACTGACAATAGCTTCAAGGGAGATAGCTGTAAATATTCCCGCGGACTGAATAGAGGTAAAAAAATCAACTTGGCAGACCCAAGCGTCGGAAATAAATTACCACCAACCCCACCCCAAAAAAATAAGTAAGAATAAATAAACGGCAAAAATAAATCATTCCGACCACTCGAGCCATTGGAATCGCGCCTCATCTGAAGCGAAGGAGATTCCGTCTCTCCCGAGGACTCTCGGGAGACGATTAGTCTTCTCCTCAAGGAGCCTAATTAGGATTTCTTTTTTACGATGGTCTCTCCTTCCTACTCGACTTTTTAAATTTTGACTGGAATTCCTCAATGGTGCATTGACGGAGGGTTTTAGATGCCATTTGCAATAAAAACATTGCTTTGTTATTGTTTAATTGCTGGTTTTTTTAATGAAAGAGTTTGTGTGTGTTGTAGGCAACCTAGTGAATTTATATAGCTCAGGCCCGAACAAGAACGAGAAAATGAAATCAAAAGGCAAAAACTGGCTCTTAGATCTAGAGGGAAAGCGGAAGAGGGATAAGAGTTCCACAGCTCTGCAACTGCGGGAAAGAAACGGTTTCTTCAACTTTATGCTTCCTTTCTTTTTTCTTATGGAGAAGCTACCTAAGGAAACGGCAAGTATTCATACCGCCTTACCACAATAGAAAAGGTCATCCATCATTTTCTTACCGAAAACCACGATTAACAAAAATAAGAAAAAAGAACTTAAAATTCGTAAGCAGGTTGATTCAAGAGATGGAGGTTCCTCCTCCCTCTAATTTTCTCAAATAGAAACAATTAAACTGCACGACTCCTCAAATTAAATATAGTAACCAAATGACTAAGATTCACAATCCACAATAAAAACCTTCGGTAAATGCTTTATTAATAACAGTAAGTGACACAGGATCATGGAATATATTAAAGAAAAATAACGTAATTCCGATCGATTGGGTCAACTCGAACACTGTCGAACACTTTCAAACTATTTCACTTGACGTTGGCATAAAAAAGGCCTCAGGGTCAACAATTCGGCGGGAACGTAACATTTATAACGAGTCGATGGATCGTTATATCCAGTCATGGATAACGTATAACGAAATACGAACGTAACCCGAGCGAATAGACGGGTCTAAGCCTATCATGACTGGGCAGTTCAACGGAGATGATGAGCCAGATCTTAACACCACGCTCACTCGTGCGTGGTGTCTAAAGCCTCGTGGTGACATATCTCTTGCAACAGCCTCCTGAGGACTGTAGCAAGTTTCTATTGGCAGGAATGCCCATCGGGGTATTTCTTCGCTCAAGGCAAAGGTAGACCATATACCAACAGCGTCTAGTATATTTCCTTGGTGGTCATCATACTCATCCAAGCACTAGACCTAAGGTTCCCAAACTCGTGTTGAAACAGCGTAGATAAAACGAAGACTCGTGAAGAAGGAATTGAAGAGAAATGCAGGAAAGGAGGAATAAAGGAAAACGCCAAGAAAGGAAGGCAGTAATAATGGCTAGGACGTCGAGAGATGGCCACATGACAAAGCCTTTAAGAAGGGCATCAGCCCCTGATGGCATCGCCACAAGAATGCGCTCTTGGACCATTAGGGTCTGCTGGAGGCTTCGCTGGAAAGATAACGAGCTTTTTAAGGCTTGTTTCATATGGATGGTAATAATAGAATATTATACAGCCGGTGGATATTGATATAGATATATAAAACATTTATATATAAAATACATATACACATCCTAACACAAACACACAAACACACACACAAATATAGGCTATATATGTGTGGATGTGTATTCGTTGGGATATGTGTATGCATTTATGTATACATATTTGTTGTTTATTATATATCAATATCCACCGGTTATTGATATATTATTATTCATATAAAATAAAATATAAGGTTTTAACACATATATAAACACGCGCACACTCACATGTATCAATCACACAAAAACGCGCACAGACACATTTATACATGTCTGTGTGTTAAAACCTCAGAATATTCGTTCGTTCTCCTGTTTCTCAGGAGCACCTTGATTTAAAAGTCAATGAAAATCAGAAGTACTTGTTGCACTAACTAGACTTTCGTGATATTTCCCGGTGCTCTGTAGAGCATTTGCATTTTCGATCTCACAAATAAACCGCCTCCTTCAATAGGGGGCGATTCCTTAGATAAACCGTAATAGCAGTACTGTAGTTAACCATCTCTGCGTCCTAGTACCACGGTGTCAATTACCCAGATGTTGTGACACCAGATTTAATAGACACACACACACACACACACAAGTCCTAGTACCAGCCTGGTTAACGCCCTAGTACTACCAGCCTTGTTACCACCGAGATAGGTATGGTATCGCAGGTTCATCCGACAAACTGAAACTTGGCGTTGAGCAAGACGCGTGACGTCAAGAACGCAAGAGGAGAGAGAGAGAGAGAGAGAGAGAGAGAGAGAGAGAGAGAGAGAGAGAGAGAGAGAGAGAGAGAGAGAGAGAGAGAGAGAGAATTTAGGCTTGTGGAGGAGGAGAACCACGCCTTTCCTCCACCTTGGTCGAAATGGGATTTCTTCTCATTCTTGTTCTTCCTCTGAAAACCTGGCTTTTTCTATGACTCACTTCTGAAAATGGTGCCATCCTGTGTTTCATTTCCATCAAAGTGGTCTTTTCCTTTTTTGTTTTCATGTGTCTTTCCCTGCCTCACTCCAAAGATAGTACCATGTTAGTCAAAATAGCCTTTTCTTCTTTGAATTCTTCTCCTCTGAAAATTAAAAATCATAGCATCCTTAGAATACTAGAGTTTTAAAACATCTTGGAAGCTAATCTAGGTCAAATGTGGTCTTAATTAGTTCTAACGTCATTCTTCTTCAGGCATATATGTAGTATACTTTGTGGCATACTCGGTGAAGCTCACCTCCGTAGGGTTAGGTCAGTACAAGCATGTGTGGTCTCCACTGAATGCCAAACACTTAACATGTTTTGACAACGCTAATCATTCGACCTGTAAAGCTGATGGTCTGAACGACTGTCTGTATCGTTCGCAAAAAAGCACTGCGTATGGGCTTGTCTAAATGCAAAAGTGGGCGGAGCTTCGTGTCTGAAAGATCTCGGCGGGAATCTGTCACGACAAGATTGCTTGCTGGCTTGCGACTTAAGCCTGTCATACACAGAAGGTTCAATGTATGGGTTTGTCTGCCGATATAATGCTATCGCACGTGTCTCTTCTAGAGATGATGCCATGTCCCCTCGAGACAAAATCTTTGTTCAGACTGAAGAAATCGGTGCGGAGATCGTTCATAATGTCTGAATAGTGTGTGTGTGTGTATCGGTCGATAACGACAGTCGGTCAGACAATCGTTCAGCGTATGGGGGCCTTAAAACCCGACGCTTAGCAACTTGCAACTAACCTTACGAGCATCGCGTGGGAGGCAATGGGTAGTAACGATTATGATGAACTTGCACCAGCCCGGGCCTCATTAATAGCCTAGTTGCTCAACGCAGAACTAACCTAGTTTTCACTTTGCGGGTTTCATCACTCGCGATTTTAACTCGGAAGATTTTGAATGCAAAATGTTTCTTTCATCGTGACGTTACTTATTTTCGCGATTTCACGTCAAAACCTCATATATTATTCTCAAATTTTCTTACTTAGCTCTGTTCATCCGCTTTCAAATTCACCCAATAATTGACAGTACCTATAGATGATTTTACGTCTGTGTGTGGCCAGATTAATTTCTCTCTCTCTCTCTCTCTCTCCCTCTCTCTCTCTCTCATATAAATATATACATATATATATATATGCATAAAATATTTCATATATATGAGTATGCATTTGTGCATAATAATTGTCTGAAATATATGTAATGAATGCAAATCCGTATCACCATTTCAACATACTTTCACTCACATGCATGCATACACTTACATGAGCGTGAGTAGACGTACAAAAAATAAAATCATCCTTGGCCAAAAATAAAAAAAAAAATAAAAAAAAAAAATAAAAAAAATAAAACATTTCATTATCCATCGCATTCATTATCGTTCCAAAGGCCGCAAACCCCAATTGGAGCAACTTCCTAATGTTCTTAATCTCTCTCTCTCTCTCTCTCTCTCTCTCTCTCTCTCTCTCTCTCTCTCTCTCCCGGGTAGTTTTTTTTTTTTATCTTATCTTACGAAAGCGCTGATAAAAGGCGGGACAAGGTTAACAGTCTTTCATCATTGACCTTGAAAGAGCTGTAAGGGGCGCCTTTTTTTTCTTCTTCTTCTTTTTTTAGCAAACAAAAATGGGAAGACTTCTTTGAGCAGTTGGTCTAAAGATTTATCATTTCATCCATTGTTGTACGTAGAGAGGACTCTGCTGTTCGCGGCGGTGTGTTGTACTACAAGGCAGCACGACAGAGAGAGAGAGAGAGAGAGAGAGAGAGAGAGAGAGAGAGAGAGAGAGAGAGTATTCAACTGTCTGCTGTGAACTACAAAATATAGCTACAAGAGAGGGAGAGAGAGAGAAAGTTCTTACAGTTTGCGGTGTGATGTACTAAAATGTATACTGGAGAAAAAGAGTTTTCTACAGTTTGCGGTGTGATGTATTACGAGAGAGAGAGAGAGAGAGAGAGAGAGAGAGAGAGAGAGAGAGAGAGATCTCAACCGTCTACAGTGTGATGTACTACAAAATATACTAGGAGAGAGAGAGACAGAGACAGAGAGCTACATTAATAGAGTAACTTCTCTACCGTCTGCGGTGTGACGTAGATATACTAGAAAGAGAGAGAGAGAGAGAGAGAGAGAGAGAGAGAGAGAGAGAGATTCTCAACCGTCTACAGTGTGATGTACTACAAAATATACTAGGAGAGAGAGAGAGAGAGAGAGACAGAGAGCTACATTAATAGAGTAACTTCTCTACCGTCTGCGGTGTGACGTAGATATACTAGAAAGAGAGAGAGAGAGAGAGAGAGAGAGAGAAAGTATTCTACTGTCTGTTGTGTAATGTACTACAAAATATAGCTACGAGAGAGAGAGAGAGAGAGAGAGAGAGAGAGAGAGAGAGAGAGAGAAAGTTCTCTACTACAGTTTGCGGTGTGATGTACTAAAAATATATACTAGAGAGAGAGAGTTCTCTGCAGTTTGCGATGTGATGTATCACAAGAGAGAGAGAGAGAGAGAGAGAGAGAGAGAGAGAGAGAGATGAGAGACCTACCTTACCTTACAGACCTTACAGTTCGTTCGGGTTGCCCCAGGTCCCTCAGTGTGAGGCACCTCTAATGTCTACCAGAGAGTTGCTAGTACATCTTGCCGGTATATTTTGCATCTTCCAATCTTGGATGGTCTGGGATGCAGTTTAGATATTTGTCGAGCTTATTCTTAAACACATCTACGCTCACTCCTGACATATTCTTCAGATGAGCTGGCAACGCATTGAATAGACGCTGCATTATCGATGCTGGTGCGTAGTGGATTAATGTCCTGTGTGCTTTTCCTTTTTCCTTATTTTTTCCTGTATAGTTTGGGCACTATTAATCTACCTCTGCTTGCTCTTTCTGATATTTTTAGTTCCATGATATTTTTCTGTTATTCCTTCTATCTGTTTCCATGCCTGAATTATCATGTAGCGTTCTCTTCTCCTTTCTAGACTATATAATTTTAAGATTGTAGTCTTTCCCAGTAGTCTAGGTCCTTAACTTCTTCTATTCTAGCTGTAAAGGACCTTTGTACATCTCTATTTGTGCAATATCCTTTTGATAGTGTGGGTACCATATCATATTGCAATATTCAAGTGGACTACGAACATATGTTTTATAAAGCATAATCATGTGTCAGCTTTTCTTGTGTTTTGAAGTGCCGTAACAACATTCCCATTTTTGCTTTACATTTTGCCAACAGAGTTGCTATTTGATCATTGCATAACATGTTCCTATTCATCATCACACCAAGGTCTTTAACTGCTTCCTTATTTGTGATTGTCTCATTATTAGGTCCCCTATATGCATATAGCTTTCCTTCTCTGTCTCCATAATTTATTGATTCAAATTTATCAGAGTTAAATACCATCCTATTTTACCTCTGCCCAATCATATACTTTGTTAAGGTCTCTTTGTAGAGCGTTCCTATCTTCATCACAAGTAATTTCTCCTACTTATCTACGATATTGTGTTTTCTAATTTTCTTTGCTAATATATTATGGTCTACTTTGTCAAAAGCTTTTGCAAAGTCTAGATAAACCACATCTGTTTCATTTTCCGCTTTTCATATTTTTGAATATGTTCTCACGGTGGACTAACAGTTGGGTTTGTGTACTTTTTCCGGGTACGAAACCATGTTGTCCTTTATTAAACAAATTATTTTTTATTAAATGTTTCATAATATTTTTCTTCATTAACCCTTTCTACACCTTTCATAATATGTGATGTTAGACTCACAGGCCTATAATTACTTGCCTCTAGTCTTGTCCTCTTTTGAAAGTAGGGGTAATAATATGCTAATTTGTGCTCATCATAAATCTTGCCTGTATCTACACTTTGTCTTAATAATATTGCAAGTGGCTTTGCGATAGAATGAACTACTTTCTTTAACAAAATAGCAGGAATTCCATCAGGCCCTGCAGCAGCTCCATTTTTTAATTTCATTAATAGCCTGCCACAAATATCAGCTTCATTAATATCTATGTCAGCTAAATATTCACTATTTTCATCCCTTACTTCTATATCATTATCTTCATTATCTATTCTAGGGGTGAATTCTCTCTTATATCGTTCTGCCAGTATGTTGCAAATTTCCTTTTTTTCATTCGTTAATCTCCCTTCAATTCTCAGAGGGCCTATTTCTATTCTTCTTTTATTCATCTTCTTCGCATATGAGTATAATAGCTTGGGGTTTTGCTTTGATATTTAATAGGGTTTTTTCTTCCAAGTCCCAGTTTTTCATTTTCTTTTGATTGTATAATCTTTTGTTCTGCATTTTCTATCTTACTTTTTAGTTCTATAACTTTCCATGCATTTTTTTTCTTTTGCAAGACCTTTTTTCCACTTTCTGATTTTCTGGAACAAGATCCTTCTGTCTCTTGGTATGCATGAATGATGCTTTACTTTTCTTCTTCGGTATATATTTTTCGACTATTTTCTCCAATATTTTATATAATATCTCCGTATTTACCCTTATGTCATCACTTACGAAAATGTTATCCCAATCTTTGAGAGAGAGAGAGAGAGAGAGAGAGAGAGAGTATTCAACTGTATGCTGGAACTACAAATATAGCACAAGAGAGAGAGAGAGAGAGATGAGACGAGGGAGAGAGAGAGGCGAGAGAGAGAGAGAGAGTATTCAAACGGTCCTGCTCTGTGAAAACACAAAATATAGCTACAGAGAGAGAGAGAGAGGACGAGAGAGAGGAGAGGAGAGACTAGAGAGAGAGAGGGAGAGAGAGAGAGAGAGTATTCAACTGTCTCTGTGAAATACAAAATATAGCTAAAAGAGAGGCGGCGAGAGAGAGAGAGAGAGAGACCTACCTTAGACCTTACATCTTGTTCGGTTTGCCCAGGTCCCTCAGTGTGAGACACCTCTAATGTCTACCAGAGAGTTGCTAGTACATCTTCCGGTATATTTTGCATCTTCCAATCTTGGATGGTCTGGGATGCAGTTTAGATATTTGTCGAGCTTATTCTTAAACACATCTACGCTCACTCCTGATATATTCCTCAGATGAGCTGGCAACGCATTGAATAGACGCTGCATTATCGATGCTGGTGCGTAGTGGATTAATGTCCGTGTGCTTTCCTTATTTTTCCTGGTATATTTTTGGGCACTATTAATCTACCTCTGCTTGCTCTTTCTGATATTTTTAGTTCCATGATATTTTCTGCTATTCCTTCTATCTGTTTCCATGCCTGAATTATCATGTAGCGTTCTCTTCTCCTTTCCAGACTATATAATTTTAAGAATTGTAGTCTTTCCCAGTAGTCTAGGTCCTTAACTTCTTCTATTCTAGCTGTAAAGGACCTTTGTACACTCTCTATTTGTGCAATATCCTTTTTGATAGTGTGGGTACCATATCATATTGCAATATTCAAGTGGACTACGAACATATGTTTTATAAAGCATAATCATGTTGTTCAGCTTTTCTTGTTTGAAGTGCCGCGTAACAACATTCCCATTTTTGCTTTACATTTGCCAACAGAGTTGCTATTTGATCATTGCATAACATGTTCCTATTCATCATCACACCAAGGTCTTTAACTGCTTCCTTATTTGTGATGTCTCATTATTAGGTCCCTTATATGCATATAGCTTTCTTTCTCTGTCTCCATAATTTTTGTATTGATTCAAATTTATCAGAGTTAAATACCATCCTATTTACCTCTGCCCAATCATATACTTTGTTAAGGTCTCTTTGTAGAGCGTTCCTATCTTCATCACAAGTAATTTGCCTCTACTTATTCTTGTGTCATCTGCGAAACTACTCACTACCGAATCCTTAACATTATTGTCTATGTCTTCAATCATAATAACAAACAGTATTGCAGCTAACACCGTACCTTGCGGCACACCGGATATTACCTTGGCTTCATCCGATTTCTCGTCGTTTGCAATAACTATCTGTTTTCTGTTGTGTAAAAATTCTTTTAACCATCTTCCTACCTTATCCACGATCTTGTGTTTTTCTAATTTTCTTCGCTAATATTATGGTCTACTTTATCAAAAGCTTTTGCAAAGTCTAAATAACCAACATCTGTTTCATTTCCGCTTTTCATATTTTTTGAATATGTTTTCACGGTGGACTAACAGTTGGGTTTGTGTACTTTTTCCGGGTACGAAACCATGTTGTCCTTTATTAAACAAATTATTTTTTTATTAAATGTTTCATAATATTTTTTCTTCATTACCCTTTCATACACTTTCATTATATGTGATGTTAGACTCACAGGCCTATAATTACTTGCCTCTAGTCTGATCCACTTTTGAAAGTAGGGGTAATATACGCTAATTTGTGCTCATCATATATCTTGCCTGTATCTACACTTTGTCTTAATAATATTGCAAGTGGCTTTGCGATAGAATGAACTACTTTCTTTAACAAAATAGCAGGAATTCCATCAGGCCCTGCAGCAGCTCCATTTTTAATTTCATTAATAGCCTGCACAATATCAGCTTTCATTAATATCTATGTCAGCTAAATATTCACTATTTCATCCCTTACTTCTATATCATTATCTTCATTATTCATTCTAGGGGTGAATTCTCTCTTATATCGTTCTGCCAGTATGTTGCAAATTTCCTTTTTTTCATTCGTTAATCTCCCTTCAATTCTCAGAGGGCCTATTTCTATTCTTCTTTTATTCATCTTCTTCGCATATGAGTATAATAGTTTGGGGTTTTGCTTGATATTTAATAGGGTTTTTTCTTCCAAGTCCCGTTTTTCATTTTCTTTTGATTGTATAATCTTTTTTTTCTGCATTTTTCTATCTTACTTTTTAGTTCTATACCTTTCCATGCATTTTTTTCTTTTTGCAAGACCTTTTTTCCACTTTCTGATTTTCTGGAACAAGATTCTTCTGTCTCTTGGTATGCATGAATGATGTTTACTTTTCTTCTTCGGTATATATTTTTCCACTATTATCTCCAATATTTTATATAATATCTCCGTATTTACCCTTATGTCATCACTTACGAAAATGTTATCCCAATCTTTGTTTAATTCTTCATTAATTTCTGACCATTTATATTTTTACTGTAGAAGTTGTATTTTCCATATCCTTCCCACTTTTTCATTTCTTGCTTATCTCTATTTTCACTTGCTTTGGAATGAACTGTTAATTCTATGACATTATGGTCTGAAATACTCGCATTATAAACTATTATTTCTTTAACATAATTCATCTCGTTCACAAATCTAGGTCTAAAGTATTTTCCTTTCTTGTTGGCAGGTGATTTATTTGTGAATGTTGTATTCTAGTAGCATATCTAATAGCTTTTCAAATTGCCTCTTATCTTCTGCACTACTATTACTCTTTTTTATATATGTATAAGTACAACCCACAATCTCCTATTCGTTCTTTCCATTCTACGAAAGGAAAGTTGAAGTCACCAGATAGGAGAATAGTCCAGTCCTTGTGATTTCTACATATATCATCCAATTTTTCAATTATTAAGTCAAACTCTTTAGTATTAGGAGGTCTATAATATTACTATGTTCATCAATTTTTCAGATTCAAATTTCTACCGCTATTAGTTCACATTCTGAGTTACTATATTTCTCATATATTTTTCCTTGTTGTTTTTTGTCTTTCCCATATATTGCGGTTCCCCTTGATTCCTATTTTTTCTATCTGATCTATAAGTTTGGAACCCTTTTATTTGATCATCATTCCCAGTCTCTTGGGAATACCAGGTTTTCACTTATATTCATTATATCTATTTTCTTTTCATTTTGGGTTAGTTCTTCTAAGTACTCTATTTTTCTTTTTGAGTTACTCGTAACTAAACCCTGCGCATTCATCACTATGATGGTTTGCGTGTTTTCTCCTTCATTTAATACTGATAGTAATAAGGATTTTCCCATGTCCTCTTTCCTGTTCTGGTATGTTGTTCTTTTTTTCATTTCCAGAAATTCTGACATTAAAAAATCCAACTTTTCCATAATATTTGATCTTCCTTCATCATAATTATTCATTTTGTGTCTGAATCTGCAATTTTCTCCGTTTCTGCAATATCCTCTTGCATAATAAATACAGTTATTATCTCTTGAGTAGAATTTCGGAGCTGATGCTTTGAAATTCTTTGCTGACACCTCTGCATATCTCATTGGTGGTGCTTTTCTCTTTACTGATATTCTTGATTTCTCTACTTTATTTGTTTCTTTCTTATTTTGGATTTTATTACTTGGCTTGGTTATTTATTTGATTATGATTCATGGCTACAGGGTGCATATATTTGCATTTTTTTGTCAGAACTTACATCCTTTTCCTTCTTTTAGGTTTTTTACATATTTTGGATGCGATCTCTGCAATCATCCCCATATCCATCTAAGTATGCACATTTACCATATATTTCATAGTTTTGACATATCTTAGGATGTTTGTAGTAACATCTTTCTCCAAATCTGCAATTCCCTCTTTTTCAAAAGGTTGCAGATTTTGTCTTTGTTCTTGTCATATTTTTTTCCTCTTTCCCGTCATTGATAGATCTGGGTAGAGCCTCTTCGGGATTTGCTTTTCTGTTGTCGTATCGTAATTTATTTCTTCGTAGGTATGCTGCTTTATTGCCTCATATGTAGTATCAATGAGTATCTCTGCATCCATACTTTTATCTTGTTCTTTGTTTCCTTATTTTTTTCTGTCATTTCATTTTTGTTTACTTCTCTTCCGTTTTCCTCTTCTTCTTTTCTTCTTCTTCAGTATTCAACTGTCTGCTGTAACTACAAAATATAGCTACAAGAGAGAGAGAGAGAGAGAGAGAGAGAGAGAGAGAGAGAGAGAGAGAGAGAGCGAGTATTCACTGTCTGCTGTGACTAAAAATATCCGCTACAAAGAGAGAGAGAGAGAGAGAGGAGAGAGGGGAGTAGGAAGAGAGAGTAGAGCTACAAGAGAGAGAGAGAGAGACCGAGTGATATTCAATGTCTGCTGTGACTACCAAAAGATAGCTAGAGAGAGAGAGAGAGAGAGAGAGAGTAGAGAGAGAGAGAGAGAGAGAGAGAGGCAGAGAGAGGAGCGGTATTCAACTGTCTGCTGTGAACTACAAAAAATATAGCTACAAGAAGAGAGAGAGAGATGAGGGAGGAAGAAGAGAGAGAGAGAGAGGAATCAAAACTGTTTCCTGTGTGAACTACAAATATAGCTACAAGCAGAGTGGAGAGAGAGAGAGAGAGAGAGAGAGAGAGAGAGAGAGAGAGAAGAGAAGAGGAGAGAGTATTCAACTGTCTGCTTGAACACAAAATATAAGCTTACAAGAGAGGGAGAGAGAGAGAAAGAGAGTTGCGGAGAGATAAAAGATCGGAGTGGAGTTTTCTTAACTTGCTGTGTGATTACAAATATAGTGTAATAAAAAAAAAGAGAGATAGAGAGAGATAGAGAGAGAGTAGTTCAACTGCTGCTGTGGAACTACAAAGATATAGCTACAAAGGAGAGGAGAGAGAGGAGAGAGAGAGAGAGAGAGGAGAGAGAGAGTATTCAACTGTCTGCTGTGAACTACAAAAATATAGCTACAAGAGAGGGAGAGAGAGAGAGAGATGAGAGAGAGAGAGAGAGAGAGAGAGAGAGAGAGGAGAGAGAGTATTCAACTGTCTGCTTGTGAAACTACAAAATATACTTACCAAGAGAGAGAGAGAGGAGAGATAGAGAGAGAGAGAAGAGAGGAGAGTATTCAATGGTTGCTGGGACTTACAAAATATAGCTACAATAGAGAGAGAGAGAGAGGAGAAGAGAGAGAATTTTAGGAGAGAGAGTATTTCAACTGTCTGCTGTGAACTACAAAAATATAGCCTACAAGGAGAGGGAGAGAGATAGAGAGAGAGGAGATAAGCGCGAGGAGAGAGAGAGAGAGAGGTATCAACTGTCTGCTGTGAACTACAAAATATGTACAAGAGAGGGAGGAAGAGAGAAGTTTTCTACAGTTTGCGGTGTGATGTACCTTAAATGTATACTGAGAAAAAAAGAGTTTTCTTACAGTTTGCGGTGTGTTGTTATTAGCGGAGAGAGAGAGAGAGAGAGAGAGAGAGAGAGAGAGTAGAGAGAGAGATGAGAAGAATAGAGATTCTAACCGTCTACAGTGTGATGTACTACAAAAATATACTAGGAGAGAGAGACAGAGACAGAGAGCTACATTAATAGAGTAACTTCTCTACCGTCTGCTTTTTTGTGTGACGTAGATATACTAGAAAGAGAGAGAGAGAGAGAGAGAGAGAGAGAGAGAGAGAGAGAGAGAGAGAGAGAAAGTATTCTACTGTCTGTTGTGTAATGTACTACAAAATATAGCTACGAGAGAGAGAGAGAGAGACCTTACCTTACCTTACAGACCTTACATCTTGTTCGGGTTGCCCCAGGTCCTCAGGGTGAGGCACCTCTAATGTTATACCAGAGAGTTGCTAGTACATCTTCCGGTATATTTTGCATCTTCCAATCTTGGATGGTCTGGGATGCAGTTTAGATATTTGTCGAGCTTATCTTAAACACATCTACGCTCACAATCCTGATATATTCCTCAGATGAGCTGGCAACGCATTGAATAGACGCTGCATTATCGATGCTGGTGCGTAGTGGATTAATGTCCTGTGTGCTTTGCCTTATTTTTCCTGGTATATTTTTTGGGCACTATTAATCTACCTCTGCTTGCTCTTTCTGATATTTTTAGTTCCATGATATTTTCTGCTATTCCTTCTATCTGTTTCCATGCCTGAATTATCATGTAGCGTTCTCTTCTCCTTTCCAGGACTATATAATTTTAAGAATTTTGTAGTCTTTCCCAGTAGTCTAGGTCCTTAACTTCTTCTATTCTAGCTGTAAAGGACCTTTGTACACTCTCTATTTGTGCATATCCTTTTGATAGTGTGGGTACCATATCATATTGCAATATTCAAGTGGGACTACGAACATATGTTTTATAAAGCATAATCATGTGTTCAGCTTTTGTTGTTTTGAAGTGCCGAACAACATTCCCATTTTTGCTTTACATTTTGCCAACAGCGTTGCTATTTGATCATTGCATAACATGTTCCTATTCATCATCACACCAAGGTCTTTAACTGCTTCCTTATTTGTGATGGTCTCATTGATTAGGTCCCTTATATGCATATAGCTTTCTTTCTCTGTCTCCATAATTTATTGATTCAAATTTATCAGAGTTAAATACCATCCTATTTACCTCTGCCCAATCATATACTTTGTTAAGGTCTCTTTGTAGAGCGTTCCATATCTTCATCACAAGTAATTTCTCTACTTTATTGTGTCATCTGCGAAACTACTCACTACCGAATCCTTAACATTATTGTCTATGTCTTATTCAATCATAATAACAAACAGTATTGCAGCTAACACCGTACCTTGCGGCACACCGGATATTACCTTGGCTTCATCCGATTCTCGTCGTTTGCAATAACTATCTGTTTTCTGTTGTGTAAAAATTCTTTTAAACCATCTTCCTACTTTATCCACGATATTGTGTTTTCTAATTTTCTTCGCTAATATATTATGGTCTACTTTATCAAAAGCTTTTGCAAAGTCTAAATAAACCACATCTGTTTCATTCCGCTTTTCATATTTTTGAATATGAGAGAGAGAGAGAGAGAGAGAGAGAGAGAGAGAGAGTAACTCCTCTGCTGTCTGGTGTGGGATGTAGATATACTAGAGAGAGAGAGAGAGAGAGAGAGAGAGAGAGAGAGAGCAGAGAGAGAGATAGCGTAATACATCGAGGTTAGTAGATTGCTAGATTATGAATCACTGAATGCTATCTACACGGTGTAGCATGCATTCAATACGTAATTCAAGAAATCAAGCAAATTAAGGATACATGCTCAACTTCATT
>NC_061096.1:52618426-52653426 GCF_015104395.2 Macrobrachium nipponense | reverse complement strand
TCTTCGCAGAGGCTAAAGATAGCGCAAAAGAGGTCTTCTCGGGATTGCTCTCTCACCTCTCTGCATTTCTCCGTCCGTATTTCACAGACATTTTCATGCGGTGAAGGTACCGACCGCACCCGTGGGCAGAAAAGGTGTTGCACGAGTTTTCCCACATTATTTGACACCAGCAGGTAGGCGATGCTGAGGACAAAATTGAAGTCACGTGTATGTCTGCAGGATGTCATTGGGCCAAAACAGACATGCAATACTTCAGTTTCGCACAGGTGCGATTTTGTAACTATGGGAAAATGCGTTTTCCGAGTTGCTCCCCAATCCACTTTATCTGAACAGTTGAGTTACATTTCACAGAACCTTCTCAGAAAAAGAAATACCGAAATCTCTCATCTAGCCCAGGCTCGAAGCAGATAATGACAAGGAAGGTGATGTCTCGTACTGAATTTTCTATTGAAGGAGCTGAGAAAAACGGAAGCAGGGAGAGATAACGAAAGCTTAGCAACATTGAATGAAAGGACTGGATGTTTCGTGTTCCCTTCCGTTTGACGCTAACATGCGCAATTAGGAATAAGTCAGTTTTGACCTTCGTCCGGTATCAAGTCAAACCTGAGCGAGCTAGTTTCGTTCAGGTATCGATAATGTTCACTGGTCAACTTTGCCTGTCAATCAATTGTCTAAAAACGCAGCAATAGTTTGGTCCCATCTCTCTCTCTCTCTCTCTCTCTTTCTCTCTCTCTTACACATAGCCTATGCATCAGATTGCTCAAGGACTTCATGAATCTGTAACGTTAAACTGAATAATCGGAAAAACGTCATCAAACCTTAAGCCAGCAATGGCGAGGGTCACTGAGCTAGGAGGATGTGGGAATATCCCACCGCTTCCTTAAGCTGGTAAAGAAATTTGAAAATATGTTGCAAACAACGAGCCACAACCACAAATGTACATTCTACTTCGTAGCTGTAATGCTCCCTTTAGCCTCCTCCATATGAGTATAAGTATGTGTATGTATATATATATATATATATATATATATATATATATATATATAGTCAACGACAATGGCTCATTGTAAAGTTACCTCAAAATCTTGAACATAAAAATGCAAAGCATCGTAATATACTTGATATATCATTTGTGTGAAATATTTCAAAATCTCTCAGGTACTACTCCCTTCAGTTTAGAAGAGTTAGCGTATGTTACTAACAAATAACTGAAGGAATGCAAATGCTATGCATATATAATATCTAGTATATAATATATATATATATATATATATATATAAGAGTAAAGAAAACGTAAGAATAAAGTGAAGGCAAGTGTTTATGGGTACCTTTTTATAAGAAAACATATAAATAAGTGAAGACACGTGTATTAAGGGTACCTTCAAGCATAGAAACTATAGCATAAAACTGTGATAGGTTATGGCACATACGATTTGGTATGGCCCACGGTTATATGGCAACCACCAGACACGACAGTCGGTTAAAAAGCAAAAGAGAAAACCACACCACGTAATCGAGTGGCCCCCAACTCGCCTAGCCAAACAAAATGCCGAGTACGGAAAAAGTTTAAGGCAAGCCCAGGATCCATACAGCCTGGGCAAGCCTTTCGCACTATCGCAGTAAAGATGGCCGTACAATCACAATAACAACATTGAAAACTGAGTCAAGCGTGGCTGCTTCGACAGAAGCGCCGAGAACCGTATTCGTCGAAGCTTTCTGCTTTATCGAATGCATTGTGAAATCGATTGACCGAGGATCTAGAACCTCTCCGGTAGCGATAGTCTTTTATAATCCATAAAACACGGCAAGACCAGTTCGGAACTGCAGTGAGTCTTCGTACGAAGAACGCGGGGTCTTTCAGTAAGACTCGCCACGATCACTTATTCATGTGTGAAGTCGATGTTGTCAATATTACCAAGGATACTGTGTCAAAAATGTCCCCGAAGGTAGTATATACCACGCTTGGAGAAGGTCGGCAGGTAGGTATGTGAAATAGCAAGCCATTATACTTTAGTACACCTACAGCGCCTAAACTCTCTCTCTCTCTCTCTCTCTCTCTCTCTCTCTCTCTCTCTCTCTCTCTCTCTCTCTCTGCTCAATACACACTCATGCAAAGTGAATGAAGGAAGGTTGAAGGTAGACCACTCTAGCCAGGGAAGCGCAGAGCGTGTATGTATGAGCGTGTGTACATAGTAAGATTAGAAATGCTCATGACAAGATCGTCTTCTGCTTCTAAACATGAGGCCGATTCAAACGTTCGCCGCTCATTCTTACTGTCAGCTTTATGGCGCCGTTTCCAACAACAGCCACTAAGTTGGAATGGTTACGGCGCGACTCGACTGTTTAGTACGATTTGTAAATTTGCACGCTGTTCTCTCTCTCTCTCTTATATATATATATATATATATATATATATATAGATATATATATATATGTATATATATATATATATATATATATATATATATGTGTGTGTGTGTGTGTGTGTGTGTGTGTGTGTGTGTGTGTGTGTGTGTGTGTGTGCACAAACAAATATATATATATATATATATATACATATATATAATATGTATGTATGTGTGAAGTATGAATGCATGTATAATGTAAGAGTGTCCTTGCAGAGAGAGAAAGAGGTGATGGATGATTCTACCGCGGCTGTGGATAACATTGTTTATTTACAAACTTTCGGAAATCGGTACAGCACGAATTGCCAATGTCACGTGATCAGCGCTTCCATCACTCGACAGCGTAGGCGACGATCCTGCAAAGAAACAGCCTGACAAGGCTTTACAAATCATCCCTTAAGCAAGATCCCATCGTAATTTTAACAGTTAATAAAAAATCCTCGGATTTCAGTTCCCCCCGCTCCACCGTAGTTCCTGAGTAACAAAATACCCCTTGATCTTCTGTTTTCATTAACGTATCGAGCGAAGTTCCCCCAGCAAATCCTTTGGCTTCACGAAGTTTTAAGATTCAAGTAAATGCTCGGAACTTCAGTTTCCCTCCCGTAGTTCCCGTGTATCAAAATACCCCTCGATCTTCTTCTGTTTTCATTATATTGTCGAGCGAAGTTTCCCCAGCAAATGCTTTGGCTCCGCGAAATTTTAAGATTCAAGTCAATGTTCGAAACTTCTGTTTTCATTATAGTATCGAGCAAAGTTTCGCTAGCAAAATCTTTGGCTTCACGAAGCTTTGGATTCAATTCAATGCTCGGAACTTCAGTTTCGCTCCCGTAGTTCCCGCGTATCAAAATACCCCTCGATCTTCTTCTGTTTTCATTATAGTATCGAGCTAAGTTTCGCCAGCAAATTCTTTGGCTTCGCGAAGCTTTAGGATTGAAGTCTGTATCGGATGCGGTTTTACTTTTAGCTTTGTTTCCATAGCCTTCGGCGTGGGGTATTGATCGCTGGAGCCTTACTACCTTCCTTCAATGCTACACGAGCATATACAACAGAATGCCAGCGTTACTGTTCACCCTGGGATAATTGGTAAAAGGGCCATTTTGTACTGCATGTTTTGTAACAGTTAAGTATGTTTAGTACATCATTGTCATTTGTAACGTGAGCATATACGAATGGAACACGCCACAAACGAGTGCTGCTGGAAGCGTAATGTATATAATATAAAATTATTACGAAAGAAATATATAGGTATAACAGACTGAAGGAAAGTATGGCAAAATACTGATGTAATGATATATAAATAATCAAACCAAAGAATAAATGAATACATAACGCTCGTAAAGCCAGACAAAAAATTAAAATATCACATCAAAAAGCAGGGCTCTTTTAAAACGGTATGACGGTCTCTCCTGAACTTAAATAAAAGAAAAAATATCAGCAATTCAACCCAAATATCAATAAATATGAATGAAAGGTGAACTGCCAGCAATGCCACCCGATAGTGAATGGCAAATGACAGGAAAACACGGTTCAGAATAAGGCAATACGCTACAACAGGGTCTGGGAGGCAGAAAGTCGACCGCGGGCTTGAGCAGGAACGAAAACAAGCGAATGTTCTTCTTTGGTGACATTGCAGGTACAGAGGCGTCAAATACAATCGTATCCATGACGTCAACCAACAACAGATGACAGAAGGTCAGGTGCAGAGGAGAAGTCCCAACCTTGCTCGCCGATAAACAGGTATACGCCGAAACTCTTGACAGACTCTGTCGGCCTGTTAGCTGTTTTTGTCGGCGTCTTCGCAATCATAATCCCCATCTTTCTTATATATATATATATATATATATATATATATATATTATCTATATAATATATATATATATATATATATATAAAGGGTTTTGCCACGAAGGAAAAAATGAAAAGCGAGATAGCCAAGCACTTTCGGTCTAGTACGACCCTTTACTCAGGCCTGAGTAAAGGGTCGTACTAGACCGAAAGTGCTTGGCTATCTCGCGCTTTTCATTTTTTTCCTTCGTGGCAAAAACCTTTATTTATACATAGCATCACGTTTTATATGCTTCGTGATCAAGTTATTCACACACACACACACACACACATATATATATATATATATATATATATATATATATATATATATATATATATATATATATATATATATATATAGTGTGTGTCATGCTGGCACACTACAACAGCGCTTGCAATAATGCTGCAAGTCTTCCGACCAGCAAATTTAAACAGTGCCGGCCTGACGATGACATGAAGGAAATCTCCCCTTGCATCCGTTCTCTCTCTCTCTCTCTCTCTCTCTCTCTCTCTCTCTCTGCAACTGAATGACCGGCGATCGATCCTAGAACCGACAACAAGGGACTGATATGGGCGAGTTCCCTAAAATAATGCAGGACCCTGCTGTTGACTTGAGCGGTGAAATAGGTAAATATTTATTAGTCGCCTGATGACGTTCGCGTCTGATATGGAAAGAGAGAGAGAGAGAGAGAGAGAGAGAGAGAGAGAGAGAGAGAGAGAGATTAGCGACCAGTTATCTGTGAAAATATAGGCTATACTATAACTTAGCCACGGTCTAGGTATATACCTAGACCGTGCAAACTATAGCTGCAGCCACAGACCCTCGGCGAGGTAATCCTCACCGCTGCAAGGCGAAACCACTCATCAGATATTCATAAGATATTCCATCTTTTCCAGCAAACGTCAAACCTAGGCTAGACAAGAGTGTGTTGGCCTCTTCGTCCGCCTTTGTTCAGAAAAAGGAAAATCCCTCAAAATGTTACTGGTGACATCGAGAATAGTACTCTTTCACCAACGCCATCTAGTGAGTGCCATTGTAGCATTGCTAGACGATCAAGTTTTGACCCCAAGGTCAACTCTGCCATGAATGCTTGTGCTTTCAATCCGATACCATTATGCAGTTTCCCTTTGTTTTTCTGCCATCCACGTCCCCACATCCAGGACAATCATTTTTTTTTTCTTTAAGTGTCCGTACGTCTTGTGTATTCTGCAAGACGCAGGTGTACCCGTCACTTATCTTTTCTGCATTTCGTAATATTTTCTGTTCTCATATTGACCACAGAACCAAGGTTCCAGGACTGAGCATAAATATAGATGGATGATATGTGAAGAATTTTACCAGAGAGAAAAAAAAGCTGAAAGCTGTTTAAAGCGTTATGCGTAGAGCATTCTATGTGTATCATTTGGTGCTTCACGTCGCGTCCAAATGCCTACCACCCTCCCTATAATCTATAATAGCTTATTAATCCCGCAATAAGAATCAGCATGTGTATATAAAACCTGAAATAAGTACGGTCATAACAAATTAAAATATATACGGGCTAGTCTGCTTTAGTAGCTAATAAAAAAAACTTCAAAGTATCAATAAAACCTACAGATAATAAGCACAATGGTTTCTGAAAGACATTTCTGTCTATATATATATATATATATATATATATATATATATATATATATATAACTTGTTTTAAACACCTTTCAGCTTTTATTTCTCTGGTAAAATTCTTCACATATCATCCATCTATATTTATGCTCAGTCCTGGAACCTTGGTTCTGTGGTCAATGTGAGAAAAAAAAACAAAAAAAATATACGAAATACAGAAAAGTTAAGTGACGGGTACCCCTGCGTCTTGCAGAATAAGCACACACACACACACACACACACACACCACACACACACACATATATATATATATATATATATATATATATATATATATATATTATATATGTGTGTGTGTGTGTGTGTGTGTGTGTATATATATATATATATATATTATATACAGTCCTTTCCAAATGCAGTACCAGTACACGTTCTATCACAAAAGCCACGCTAGTAAAAGTGCCATTACGACTTGAGGGTCAACCAAAACACGCAAGTCTTCCTTTAAGAATGCACGAGGAGACGGAAAAAAAAAATAACTTCCTCTTTCATTTGACTCAAGTAAAGAAAGGGGCTGACAGACTGCCGAGCCGCCTTCAGTTCATTAGCTACACGGCTTACACTTGAACCACGGGACCTTCCTCCAGAATAAGGGGAAGAAGTCCCGAATATGAAACGATGGTAGCCGTGACCTTGAAACTGAGAAAGTCACTATCACAAGCAATGACGTACGGTCACGCAATCGCTTCCTGCTCTTTCATCCAAGGGAGGAGTAAGTCTTACTCGAGCAAAGTAACTCGGTGCAATGTCGAGGAAAGGCTCGAAACTCGTACTAGACATGCACGTCGCGATAAGAAGACACCGGTCGGTTAATGAGCAGCTCTGCTGAAGTTCACGTAAACGTTTGCAGGGGAGCGTCCAACAGTGTCTCTTCTCTGGAGGCACTAAAAGGCCCTTACTCTATCCTAAAACTAATTCAGGAGACCTAATCGGAAACTTTTTGAGTAGTTCAAGGTAGTTCTTTCAAGAGATTCAATCACCCACCTTTAAGTACATCGTGTCAAGTCATCCGCAATGAATTGCTTGCGGGCAAGCAACGTTATGACAGTCGATCGATGTCGTAAGACTAGTACTTGCGTTCTCGTAGTACAAGAGACTAGATAATACATTCTTAATCATATTTCATGTTTCATAAAAATAAACTCTTCTTAATCAATACTTTATAAAATCCAGCAAGTCGTTCTGTTCGCGCTGTATTTTACACATAACAAAATCGTTGAAATTATTCCTTATAGTTGCACCTTCCATTCATGTGTCTGTGGTGTTTTGATATAATTACAGTAATTACAGACCATAAAAAGAAGATTTCCAAGAAAACATTGAAGTGCGATATGATATATTAATACTTCGAAAAAAAAAATTCAGCGTTTCAAGTTGACGGAAATGCTATGTTATAGTTTCTCACGTTATGAAAAACAGTTCACTACGGTCTAATAATTTTACTCCTAGATTTCTTGAAAGGCTGTATGTATGTATGTATGTATGTATGTATGTATGTATGTATGTATGTATGTATGTATATATATATATATATATATATATATCATAATATATATATATCTATAATATGATATATCATTATATATTATATATATATGTATATATATATATGTATATATATATCTCTCCTCTCTCTCTGAAATAACCAACTACCTTTGATAAAATCCGTAGCGTCGTCGAACATCGATGTTGTTATCGACCTATATGAGCCCTTTTGGGCCGATGGTTTAGTTTCGGTGTCCACTCCACTAATTAATAGCGAAGGTGCACCGTCGGCGCTATGCAGATGTCGCATAATCGTAAAATAATACGAATGGCCTATTTGGGAGATTGGGAGGAGAAATTTTGTGTGTTGCTTAGCCTCAAACAAAATAGAATACTGGAGGGGAAAAAAAACTGCCGCATAAAAGCTTAAGAAAACGATGATATGGGAGAGAGAATGATTAAAATGTAACAGCGTGGAAAAACGATTGAACATAAGAGATAGACGGGAACAATATACATATATACTACATTGCGCATAAACACAATAACACAGAAGAGGGGAACGAATTAAATTGAAAGAAAATGACAATGAAACGTGATGTAAATGACTTTCTTACAGACAGGAGATAAACAGAGGCAAAACATTAAAAATAAACACCTTTTGCACCTGACTCAGTCAAATCGATTTGACTCAGGTGAATTTTTCAGGGCTTGCTGGCCACTTAAAGAAGCAAGAGCCCGTACTGGCATAAAGCCAGATAGCCTAACAACGATAAACCATTTCTATTCTTTAAAAATCTTATACTGTATAAAGATTCGTCGTTCCCCTTCCTTCGTTATCAGCTGCCAAAGACTGGGCTCTTGAACAGTTACGAAGTCGATGCTTCGTCACGTCTTTTTCCTTGCCGTAGGTGGACGTAAACTTACAGCTGGGAAAGGTGACTGCAGATAAGGATTTCGCTTGCTAGATGAAGCTGCCTGGTCTCTGCGTTTGTGCTAACGCTTGCTAGTAACAAACTGAAAGCCATAGCGAGTAATGACAACAGCACGTGCACACGCGACTAACATAGGCAATCGAGAGCTCGTCCTCATAGTGACTATGTCTCCTTTAGATGCCTGCTCTTCGGTAACAGCAGCCTTCGTTTCACAAATCGCTGACCAGGCGTGTTTAATCCACTGCTGGGGTCGCAGCTAAATTGATTTTCAGTCTGAGAGAACTGCGAGAAAACTGAAAATTGACGAAGGACACCGCTTCGTAGCAAATACACGTTGTCTTCATACATTCTGGGATAGGAGGGTGTAATCTGTCAACAGGTTAATTGTGCAACTGTTGGAAATAGACCTGTTGGTGGGACTGACAAAGACCTTTTATAAGATAATGAACTCTGCACATACCATGACGGACAGACAAAGCGCGTGACAGCGAGGTAGGCTTTATGTTGCCGTATATATCTATTCAAAATAAATGACATCAGTCATTGATGAAATTCTTGGCACAGCGATTCAGGTGAAATTCGTGTGGGTCTGAAACTCCCAAAGAACCTCGTACAAAGATATTGGAGAGGGTTTGAAACATACGAGGGGTTGCCGAGGCTGTTGACATTCTCACGAAACATCATTTGGGGGACAAAATCTAAAAATATACAAAGGCAAGTTCTGCTTACCACCGAATTTCAGCCGCTTCCCGACACCTTGCTGCAGATTGTAAACAACACCTTCTGGTCGGCTGACAGTTCACAGTTGGTGTATAATACAGCTATTTTATCGGAACGTTCAAAAGACACATTAGCGTCTGGCGTCTCGGATGCGGCCCGAGCAAATCAGAGGCTCTAGGTCAGCGAGTAGAATCACATTTGAAGTTAACAGTGATTCGAAAAAAACGAGCACTCTGTACGAGTGAAAGTGGGAGAGAAAGCGGGACACATCCAGGCCTCACGACTGTCAAGACGGCACTGTGCCATCGATTACTAACGCAAGTCTGGTTGGCCCTGATCCGATGAAGCAACACCAAGAAGATGCCGGGTTGGCTTTCGTGTGTTCTAGAGTACCTGTTACCCCTGCCTGACGTGTGCACGTAGTCTCTCTCTCTCTCTCTCTCTCTCTCTCTCTCTCTCTCTCTCTCTCTCTCTCTCTCTCTCTCTCTCTCTCTCTCTCTCTCTCTCTTCTGTTGTAGTTGTAGAATTACGAAAGGCAAGATCGACCAAAGCATCGTTTGTTTTCATTAGATTGTTTTTGCGCCAAAATGTCTTTTGTTGTTATCACTATGATTACTGCGTTTGTGACGATGTATAAGAAAACAATTATATGAATGAATTTCTCATTTGAGATTGCGCCAAACGCAGTTTTGTAACAGACAAGATCTTGATCCAGAAGCATAGCATCGAATGAAAAGTCCTCAAGCCTTTACTTCTACTAACGCTTTTGAACTCAATCCCCATTCCAAAATTCATCATACAATCAATCACCTTTCAACATGGTTGCTTTCATCTTTTACACAAATCTTTCAGATAATGTTTAATGTTTGTGCTTTTCAACTAAGGGCAGAGGCTACACAATAAATTTTTTTTTTTTTAAGTACCAAGGAGAGGTGGCGATGCAACAACAAAGTTGGATTGATTTTAAGTTGGAAGCGAGTAAACAATAGCTGACTCTGCATTCTACAAAAACGCGGAAAGAAGAGGAACCTTTATTGCCACGAGAATAAGACAAACTTAGAAAAGAAAAGGAAAGAAAGGATGAAACAGATTCACAGAAGGTTTCAACATGGAGACCAGACACATTATGCCAGAAATAAAGGCGAAAATCTGAAAAAAAAATACAAAGATGAGTGCGATCTCTGTGGAGCAGAAGACAACGCAGAACAGGTATTTTCCTGGTAGCAATGAAAGAAACTAAAGGTTCAGGACATAACCTTCGAAATACTAAAATCTCCTTATAAAAATCTGGAAGAAGAAATATTACTAGGAATGCGTGTTAAGAATTATATTAACCTGGGAAGCGTTGGTTATTAAAGCTAGACATATCGTACCTCAGCAACAGTGATGTGAAAAAAAGGAGGTACAAAAAAAGTAAAGCAGCATCCTGTTAATCTGTAGCATAAAATTTAGTAGCGTAGTAACATCTTAATTTCCAGTTATAAAAATTAAGTAAAGTAGGAACTGTAACTTTCAGGAAGGAGTTGGACTCGGATTGAGATTTTTCATGTTATGAAAATTACTATTTTACTCACAACTAATTATTTCAAATACTTCTTACAAGAAAGGGTACCGATCTTTGAATAAAAACAAACATTCCATTGAGGGAACTCCTAGAAATAAAGTAACTTATTAAAGATTACATTAAACTTAACATTTTATACAATAAGTGAAAAAGCTTTTTGAAGTTGAAAAGCTCTAGCTGCATCTACGGTACCTCTTGTAGTCAATGTGGCCTAAATGTAAACAAGGATAAAATTGATATACATAAATATTTATTGACGGGTTCTTTTTAGATGACGTAAGAGACATTCAGATTGAAGGAATAAAACAGTGGGGCAAATTACATATTACGGTTAATAATTCGGATGAATGCTTAAAGGAACCACTATAGAATGGACTTAGATCAAAACAAAAAACAGATGGGAAACTGTATCTGAAATATAAATAGTTGAACTGCAAAAAAATAGGCAACCAATTTTACTTAAATGTAACACTGAAAGCACTAAGGTAAGGAGCAAGTTGTGCTCTAAGATCTAAAATGGGGCTTCATCCTGCCACTCAAAGGATATGCAGAACAATGTGCTCTATCTAAAGCACACCATCAACGGTAACAGGTAGGTGCTTGTCCATGAGATAACCTTGGGCCAATGCAGATTTTGTAACTTATAGATAGTATATGAATGAGTTAAATTTAAACATAAACGAATGTATTAAGAAAATATTTAAAGAAAATATGAAGTAAATTTGATATGATAAAATTCTTATTAGAAGAGCTAGATCGAACACGCTAAAGCTAAATGAAAGGGAAATATTTAAGGGAAAACAGTAAATGATTATATTTTGAAGAAGATTCTGAAGACCTGCCGCATTTCTTACTTTATTGCCCAACACAACAATATTAGGAACAAATTCAGATTTACGAAGCAACCACATCAGGAAGATGAAGAGGAATTAATAGCTAACATCATACTATTTAAATACTTATCTGAGAGGATAGTAATTTATTATGAACACGCTGTGCTATGGAGGAAAATATGTTACTAATGGAGGGAATGAGAACGTAATTGGTAAGCCGTTTCAAAGAAACAATTCAAATACTACTACTACTATCATTTCCAGGATGTTGATGGTCTTTATTAGATTCTAGAGAGGTCTGCAGGAAAAGTCGTAGACCAAACGTTGAAGCAACCTTGAAGATCACACAAGTATACCTTCTGGGTTTGTTACTGCAGTTTTAGCTCCGTATTGACCACCATTAAAAAACAAAGATGTCTTATATGTTACAGCATCTCCATAATGGCTGGCAAGTTGATCAGGCAATTCTCAGCGAAGAAGATAGAGTGGTTGTGAGTATCCTAAAGTATTATACTAGCCTAAACCTACCTAGTACATAATTGTAAAGAAGGGCGCACGAAGATATCATTTATTAGCCTAGTAGTTTAATATTTTGGTGTTTGTACCTACTATAACTGGTTCACTTAAGGTAGATTCTTGGATGATCCCTATGCCTACGAGACGTTAGTTTGGCGGCCGCTGATTGGCTGGGAGCTGCCTACCTCCCGGTACCAGCCAATCAGCGGCCACCAAACAAACGTCTCGTAAGAATAAGGCTCATCCGAGAATCTACCTTAAGTGAATCAGTTATAGTAGGCAAGGTATTTTGAGAACGTTACCGAAATGATAGGAAATTTGCCGTCTTTTGTAGCCTAAGCTAATGGTTTCACTTTCATGGCTGGAGCTACAAGGGACTCCCGTATTTACTAGCCTAATAACTGCTCTACAGGGAGCGGGGAAGGTGAAAGTTTAATTAGCCCTATAGACAAGACTGTACTAGTTAGTATCTCTGGGGTAGTTTACAGTTTAGTTGGCTAGACCTTACTTTTCTAACCTCACTTGGGGTGCTGTACCCCTACCTGGCCCAGGGGGCTTCACCCCCCAAAATAACGCAATGTCGGAAAGGCCTGAACCAGTCATTTTTCAAACTACTGTACTCCCATACTGTGTTACTATGTAGGCTATAGCCTTTATTGTTTGGCCCATAAAATATATTAATAGGTAAATAATATCTTCGTGCGACCAGCTACTTTACATTTAGGGTAAACAAGCGCGTGGACTGGCCAACTCACCAACTACCGCAGCTAGGCCATCCTCCGAAAAAGTACTTTTAACACGTCCTGACACCAGAGATGGTCATCAGTCATGAGTATTTGGTGGTGATAACTGGAGCTCAAGACCTCTACTCTCCTTTCGAAGTATTTTCTCCAAAGTTAGAAATTAAGGCCCACAACCCAAAAACCCTTTCAAAGTTTTTACTTACAACTCCAAATATTTCGAAGATTGACGCTATCTCGATGTTTGCGGAGTCACTTGTGTCAACAAACTTCCCTTTTCCTGCTAAATCCGCACACCACTTGTACCCATAGACGCTGGGGCACTTTCATCACAACAATCTAAACCCCGACCTCTAACCAGCACTTATCCGTACTTATTCAAGGGGACTACGGCATTCTTTGCGGCATTTTGCACTCTTCAATTGTTTATCAGTGTTGTCAATTGGTATGTGTTTACCCTCCAAACTGGGTATAAGACTTACACAAAACGGGGGAAATAAGTGAAATTAGCGTATCTATTTGTAGTATATATACATATTACAGCAATTTTATCATTACTGCATTACTATGACAACTAGAATTCATGGAAACAGTTTGTAAATGCATCGGCGTATGTGTGACGCTCCACTAGATTGGCAACGATGAGTCATTTTTCCTCGCGTCGTCTGCTCGTTGGTATACATGCGAAATATTTGTAATTTTTCAAGGTTAATTTGGTTGCAAAAAAGGGATAATAGACATGAATTATATAAACAGTTTGAAGTAAAGTTAAACTAAATAACGAGTAAAGTAAACATTTAAGGGAATAAAGCTTTGCACCTCTAATCAGTGTTATCGTCTGCTGCTCGTAAATGTGTTTGCGGAGTGAGTACTTAGGAACCAGGAACAGCAACGTGGTTCAAGTGCAATGTGGAGTGAATTAAGACCAAAATATGTATAATTACAATCAAATAAGCACTGCAGAGTTTCAGTTGTGATGGCAGTAAGGAGAAAACCACCAATTACAAGGTAAAAATTAATTCAGTTCAAACCATGACCCCGGGAATAAAAAGTTTCATACTTTCACTAATATAGGCAACAAAATGTTGTTTTATTGTGCTGATTACAACTGCAATCTTGAGTAAGATTAATAAACGTTACATATATATGGTAACATTGTTCAAATGAGTGCTGGGAAAGATATTTTACAAAGAGCTCACATGCTTATTTTAGTTCGTATGGGGCTTTCATATATCACATTATGTTGACGAAACTTCAATCTTTTGAATGGTATGCTTAAAGTTGTATTTGTATTCTTGTAGTTCTACTACGCATTTTTTAAATGAATGCAGATTATAGTAGACATTTTTGTAGCAGGGTAAACAACCGTGGACGATCCATTGTCATTGCGCTGGCTAGGCCTTATTCACTTGATATTTAATTGGTGAAACAAGAATACAATTACAACTTTAAGCATACCATTCAAAAGATTGAAGTTTCGTCAACATAATGTGATATATGAAAGCCCCATACAAACTAAAATAAGCATGTGAGCTCTTTGTAAAATATGTTTTCAAGGCAGTTTTGAAATCCAATATGGCGCAATCGTGTGGTTGGCCGGTCTAACCACAGACAATTCACCATCTTTCCCAGCCTTCCCAACACTCATTTGAACAATGTTAGCATATATATGTAACATTTATTGATCTTACTCAAGATTGCAGTTGTAATCTGTACAATAAAACAACATTTTGTTGCCTATATTAGTGAAAGTATGAAACTTTTTATTCCCGGGGTCATTGGTTGAACTGAATTCATTTTTACCTTGTAATCAGTGGCTTTATCCTTACTGCCATCACAACTGAAACTCTGCAGTGCTTATTTGATTGTAATTATATACATTTTGGTCTTAATTCACTCCACATTGTACTTGAACCACGTTGCTGTTCCTGGTTCCTAAGCACTCACTCTGCAAACACAGTTACGAGCAGCAGACGACTACACTGATTAGAGGTGCAAAGCTTTATTCCCTTAATTGTTTACTTTACTCATTATTTAGTTTAACTTTACTTTGTTACTTTGAAATGTTTATTTAATTCATGTCTATTATCCCTTTTTTGCAACCAAATTAACCCCGAAAATTACAGATATTTCTGCAGTACGAGCAGACGACGGCAAAAGGACTCATCGTTGTCAATCTAGTGGAGCTTCACACATACGCCGATGCATTTACAAACTGTTTCCATGAATTCTAGTTGTCATAGTAATGCAGTAATGATATAATTGCTGTAATATGTATATATACGTACTACAAATAGATACGCTAACTTCCCTTATTTCCCCGATTTTGTGTAAGTCTTATACCCAGTTTGGAGGGTAAACATATAACCAATTGACAACACTGATAAACAATTGAAGAGCGCAAAACGCCGCAAAGAATGCTGTAATCCCCTTGAATAAGTACGAATAATTGCTGAGTCTGTGGATACAAGTGGTGTGTGGATTTAGCACAGGAAATGGGAAGTTTGTTGACGCAAGTGACTCCGTAAACATCGAGATGGCATCAATCTTTGAAATATTTGGAGTTTAAGTAAAAACTTCGAAAGCGTTTTGGGGTTGTGGGCACTGTGTTGGCCACCGTTTTCATTACCCTCTGTTTAAATCTTAAAATTTGGCCTTTCTAACTTTGGAGAAAACACTTACTTCGAAAGGAGAGTAGAGGTCTTGAGCTCCTGTTATCACCACCAACAACTCATGACTGATGACCATCTCTGGTGTCAGGACGTGTTAAGGTACTTTTTCAGAATATGGCCAAAACCTTGGTAGTCTGTGAGTTGGCCAGTCCACTCGGTTGTTTACCCTAGGTTTTTCAGAGGGAACTCAACCTAATCAGACTTACCTTTACTTAACATAACTTAGACGCCTCTTTTGGACCCCCAAGTAATTTGTGAGCCCCTGCTCAGCACTCTAGCTATATACATGTGTTTGATCAGGCTTTGATAGATTGATAAAACTGAAGACTACAACCACACCCCCCCCCCCCCCCCATGTTTTGGTAACTATCAGTTTACATGTAAAATGGCAGCTGTCTTTAGTACCTGGCCCTTGGGGATGAACCTAAAAAATAAACAAAAACAAATGGCTTAAGCATAAGAATAGACTGTAAATATTACAGTTGTCAACTGGCAGGAACCATGGCACGTTAGTAGTCTTCAGTTTTGCCAATATGTCTACCATAGGTAACAATTTGCCTAGCTTGGTACACCATCTAGCCTACAGTAGGCTAACTATTTTCTGTTCACAGCTGAGATTTTGATAAATTTTTATTTAAAACCATAATAGATTTCTATAATTGAACATATTTTCCTGTTTTAACTGAGTTTTGAACCTTTCTAAAATTTATTTCAGTAGGCTAGCAAATCAGTAGTTTGAGGGGGCCGGCCGGCTAATGCCATTTTTTAAGGACAGGACTTTGATCTTCATACCACTAAATAAGGTGACTTGGGACATCTCCAAACCGCATATGATTTTCGCCTCTGACCTTCGGTTTTGTGACGCCAGGGCGATTTATCCCAAAAATAACCATTTTTCAAATTCTATCTCCTCCCTTGATATTTAATATTAAGACCTGAGATTACTACCATATATAGACCTGATGTAGACCTCCAATCGAATGAGGAGTTTTTTTTCCTTAAAGTTTGTGTATTAATAAACCAAAACTATTTTATTTATCATAATTTAATCATAAATGATGATCCCTTTGCTCATACGTATATCGTAGCCTGGGGCACTGCTTGAGGCAAGATGGGGCACTCCTTCCTACGCAACTCTCTTTCTCCCTTTCACTAACTCGGCTTATTACAGCGAATTTTCTTCTTCTGTATGTTAGCAAGATGTTTTCCTTGTATTTTCTTCTTTGGCATGATGAAATTCTTGCCGAAACAAAGATAAACAAATGTAAATGCAAGAGAATGTCAGAGGTGAAACTCGAAGGTGTACTCTCTTTTTACAAAGACAATTTAATAAATCATGATTATTATGAATTTCATATTCCATTTTGGGTATTAAAAAACCAAAACTTTGTTATTTATCATAAATGAAGATCTCTTTGCTCAAAGATCGTAGCCTTGGGCACAGTATGACGTGTGCTGTCAGGCAAGACGGGGGCGTTACTACGCAACCCTTACTACCAACCCTCCCCTCTCTCTTCACTAACTACGCGTATATTATGATATTCTGTAATAATACTTGAGCGATTTTTCTTCGTCTGTATGTTAGCGAGAGGTTTTCCTTGTCTTTACCTCATTGGCATGATGAAATTCTTGCCGAAACATACATAAACATACGTAAAAGGAAGTGAATGTCAGAGGTAAAACTCGAACATGTAGACTACTTGCGGTTTGTGATCGCACTGAATCATGACTGGACTTGGTAGCTGACTGAAGTCTCCCGATCTCCCTTCTCGACTCGGGGAATGTCTACAGATGCCATTTCTCCTAATTTCTTTGACAATAATTATCAAAATTTACGGTAATAGAAGAAATATTGCATTTTCTTGTACGGATCAATGTTTTAGGCTTTTTGAGTTACGTTAACTAATTACTCTGTAACTATGAAAGTAAGAGGAATTTTGACAAAATATTTTGTATATGTATTCTTAATTGCCATATGAAGGTCCATGAATTTTTTCATGACTGCATTTTTCACTCTATACCACCATATATAGGGGTTCCGGCCGCCCCCTTAAGAGATACTGGACTCTCATCTGTGGTTATGAAGACCACAGTAGGAAAATGGGGCTTTTAGATTGTGGAAAAATACAAATGAAATGATGTATTTAACCTAACCCCTTATGCCAGGTCCTTAACTGGCCAGGGAACCTTCACTCCTTCCTCCTAGACCTCCTCCCACCTAACCTAACCAAGGGCACTGTAAATTAGAATTTGAAAATTATTACTTTAAACCAAACTTGCATTCTGGAGTTGAAAATTTATTTGCCACATGTTTTAATATCTGCTTTGAATATTTCTTATACTCATGTCATTAGTAAATGAGGTTTTAGTGATACTAGATCCTCAATTACAGCCAAAAGTTATGGGAGAACAAAATGGATGTAGGAAAACAAAGCGATATACAAGGAAGTATTTAACCTATCTTAGGGTGGCAGGGTTTTTATCTACCCAAGGAGTATTTAGCCCTCCCTCCCTCCACTTTAACTTAGGACACTGTACATTAAAGTAAATAGGGTTGTTACCCAATACAACCACACCTAAGTTAACTTAGGTTGCTGAGTCTCCATGTGGCCTAAGGATGTGAAACATATTCCAAGTCACCTTGTCTTTACTAACTAGCATTTGATGTCACTATAAATTATTCAGAGAACCTTACCTTAATCAGAATCAGAACTTGCAGAAGTATCATGGGGATATTAATCTACATCCTTGTTTTTTTCCCTTGTATATTTTCCTTGCACATAAAAACCCCGCTTTCTCAGAGTGGTCCCCATATAATCTTACAATATTAGGGGTTCCTGTATCTTTATAACTAATACATTTTGCTGAATTAAATGTCAAAAACTGAAAAACACACCAAGAAAATTCTAATCAGCTGGAATTGTCAAGGAACCAGTTACTTGTCTGCACTAAAGGAATGATGACTGAATTTCTAAATCCCACTTAAGAGGTGAAACTTAGAACAAAAGAACCAATCAGGTTTGAGCATATTCCACATATCTACTTTTCAAAATGAAATAGCAAGATGTTCCAAATGCACTAACCATTCTTACCCACAATGCATAAGACAAGAAAAATTTGATGAATTTTAGAATGAGTTTCATTTTAAACATGATAAGGAGACTTAAAAGCAATAAAAAAAAACAACTCCAGTGTTAAGAACTGGTATTGGAGAAAAAATTAAAAACAAAAAAATTTATTAGTGGGGTTGCTCTGACTAGTGTGGGTTTGTAGATTTGTGAATCAAGTTTCTCTCCGAGAGGAAACAGAACAAATATTACTGAACATAGGTAGTAGGTTACCACTGGTCTGGATGATACTCGCTACCAGGTACATTATCCCTTAGAAAGGTACACTTTTCATTACAGCATTCAAGTTGAAAATGAACAACATAACCCTATGATGACTTTTTGGCTAATATTTATATCCTCAGTAAAATGTGAAATATTTTTTTTTATCCCTTTTAAAGGGATTCAGATGCATTTATTGTTCATTTCAATTGGAAATACTACTTACTACAGTAGTTAACCCACTTTAACCTCTGTTAAGAATTGAGGCCCAGTGGGAAATTGGGACTTTTAGATTATAAGAAACAGTTGCTAAGGGATCAGGACCAATTGCTCGTTTTTCTTCAATAAGGGGATTTAGTAAATTGGTATAAGTCAGATCATCAGCCCTTGCAATAAACTGGAAAAAAAAGATAAACTGTTCATCCAAAGAAGCTGGTGAAGTACCTGGGCATCCTGATTGACACCAGTTGTAAGAGCCTCCTATAGGCTTTCTGATCAATAAGTTCTTGAGATACAATTATTAATATACATAATGCCTTTCTTGACAGAAACACCAAATTTGTATTTTTCAAATCATACTTGGGCATTTGGAGAAGCATGATCCTTATGGGCAGATCCACCTATGCTTACCGTAGTGGTATCTGAAGCAGCACTGGCTACCCTCCAGCACTTCCCATGTCCGTCAACCAGGTGATTAATGGTGGTTGGAGGACTGGAACCTCTTTGTGGGATTTCTGCTGTTATTGGTACATATTTATGCCTGTCCTTATGAAAATGTGTGGAAAGGTTGGCAAAATTTTTATCACTCTTTAGAACTTGTTTGGTGATACCATAATTTTCTTTGAACTGTTGGAGGGAATTAAATTAAAAACATTCCTTATACAATCCAAACATCATCCCAATGTTACCTCTTGTCAAAATATTTATGATTAATTTAAATTTTTTCCATTTTCTGTAGATGACATCATCAGAATCTCAAGGGATGACATTTTCATGGTGTCACTGTAGGAATTTCAGAGGTAAAATTATAGAATACAACTAGATCACAGTGTCGCCTTACATTGTAACATAGTATTCATAATTTCAATGTAGTGTGCACACTTCATTAGTGCCAGAGGATAGCCATTTAATAATTTTATATTTATATTGTTTAAGTGTGAAGAAATAAATAAATGAGCAAATAAATGTAGTTTTATTTCATTCAGTTTATGTACTTAATTGTAGCATAGTGAAAATGTGATGTTTGTATGTACATTAATATTTTCTGTGCCACATGTAAAAAGTTTTATGAATATCACAAGTAAGTTTATTTTTCTCCCTGGTTCTAACTTGATCAATGCTTTTTGTTCCAGGTTATCCGCTTTGGTCACGATTGGGATCCAACATGCATGAAGATGGATGAAGTTTTATACAATATTGCCGAGAAAGTGAAAAATTTTGCCGTTATCTACTTGGTAGACATAACTGAAGTACCTGACTTCAACAAAATGTACGAATTATATGACCCTTGTACCTGCATGTTCTTTTTCCGAAACAAGCACATCATGATTGATCTGGGTACTGGTAATAACAACAAGATCAACTGGGCTTTGGAGGACAAGCAAGAAATGATGGACATATTGGAGACACTATACCGTGGAGCTAGAAAAGGACGAGGTCTAGTTGTATCTCCTAAAGATTATTCTACCAAGTACAGATATTAAATTATGTATGGTCTAAGTTACAAGTCAGAGTTTGGTACAAAATGTTGAAATATTATTTTAAGATTTAAACTAAGTGCTTTGTGTAGACTCTAATTTGCTGCTGTATCAGGAATAATTGAGTGACTGAAGGCATAAGAACAACAAGATGCATTCTAAATGGGAAGTTCACTGACATCATTTGCAAGGCATAGAGGTAATATGTACTTTGGTAACAAAATAATTTAGGTAGGCAAATTAAAAGTACAGAAGCAAGTACAGTATTGCAGTTTTATTACACTACATTAATTAATAATTACTATTAAAGTTATCATTCACAGGATATGTTAGCACCCTATCACGTAAGCAAATTGCTTGTTTTCAGTATTGGTTGCAGTGAGTTTCCTACAATTATTTCCTATAATAGTAGGAAGGGAACGCAAGGGTTGACCCGGGAAAATTTTTTTTTAACCAAATAATTCATTCACCAATGAGTGATAGGTCACTAGTATTTAAAAAAAAAAAAATTGGAGCCCATAGCAAACTTTTTAGGGGGCAAATTTGCGTATTTAAAAACTTCGCTTTTTAATCATAAACAGCATTTTGTCAAGAATATTATTGAATACAAACTTAAAGTAAGATAAAATTACCTTTCTAATGCTATATAATGAGGTAGAGTTTGCTTTGTTAGTATAATACCTATGATTCAACAAAGGTTGTGTTAAAAGTCTGAATATGCATTTTCCGAGTTTCGTCTTCAACATTTTAAATACTAGGCATTTTCTGAAAAGGTTTTTGTTGCACTATTAAAATATAAAAAATTTTCTATATAGTGTATAATAATATATAGAGGCAGTCCCCAGGTTACGATGGGTTCGGCTTACGACGTTCCGAGGTTAAGGTGCTTTTCAATTGTATTCATCAGAAATTATTTCCAGGGTTACGACGCCTACAACGCTCATTTGGCAGAAGAAATATGACTCCAAAAATGCAAAATAATCAATATTTCAAGTTTTTTTTTTGATGAAAAAGGTAATAAGAATGCAGTTTACATACTTTTTAATGCACCCAAAGCATTAAAAGTAAGGTTTTCTTAGGATTTTTGATGATGTTCCGGCTTACGACAGTTTTCGGATTACAACGCGTCTCAAGAACGGAACCCCCGTCGTAACCCGGTGACTGCCTGTATATATATCTTATTAAATTTGTGAAGGTGCAGAATCTGAGAAAGAGGTGGTGAAACTGTTGAAAATGTAGAACAAAATATAGAAAGGAGAGGACTAAAGATCACCAAAATACAAAAAAGCTTATGATGGCTGTAAATTAAACAAAAGATAGATTAGTCAGGTCTTGTGGTTGCAATGGCATCACAGATGATGCTAAGGATTGCAAAATAAGGTGCTTAGTACCCAAAATGTACTAAAGAGCAAAGAGAGAGGGGAGTGGAGAACTTTAGGTGAAATGTTTCATTGACCATAGAAAAACTAGTACATATTAGATTATGAAAGCAGAAATTACAAGCCAATAGGGAAAGTTTTTCAATTACCATAGTGTATAAAATGAAAACAAGAGTGCTGGTTAATGAAAGGAATGTATCTAGGTAATGTGACCAGACTTGTGATAGTTATTGAAGACTTACAAAATATGGCTAGAACATTTCAAGGTTCATGGTTAGAGAAAAGATGGAAGATTGTATTAATCATGAGGAGGTGGCAGAGATGTGGTGTCCAGCAATTAGAAACTAAACTCAGATCTCAAATATTTGAAAACAATGAGAAAGGAGTCATAAGAGCATCAGACTTGGTAGCAGCAGAAATTGCTTGATTTTTATAAAGCTGGGTGTGGTAAGGTGTGATGGATTTGGCTGTCTGGTGTCGTGTGAAGAAAGTTGGTAAGACTGGAAAATCATTTTTATGTCTAATTTCATTAAAGAAAAAGGCAACAAAAATACTTGAGATAGATATCTTAAAAGAGATGTAACTACAAAATGCTAGGTTTGACTGTAGTGCAATGGGAAGATCAGTTTGAGAATGAGTTAGACATGTAAATGGAGCCACTAATCAGAAAGAAGTGGACAAGATCTGGAAAAATGGAAACTCAAGCTGAAAAAATTGGGTCAAAAACTTTTCCAGATCTCATCTCTTACACAAGAAAATATGACTCATCACCTCCTGCATTCATATATATTACTAAAGGATAAATGAAAAAGAAAAGTGCGATTACATTAATATATAATTTTATTTTTCAGCTGAGTAAGTCATGGATTACTTATATGTTAAGTGATCACAGTTCATATAAAAGCCAAACATGGCTAATGAAGGCAGCTCATTACTGACCATTTTTATAATGCAATTTACATTCTATATCAAAACTTTTTCTCAAAAATTCACACAAAACTTCCTGAACTTTATTGACTTGATTAGGTGGACAATAATCATCTAAGCTCGATCGGGCTAAAGTGATAATTGTTGGAGAGGGAAATGAGGTAATGAGTTTTCGGGTACTGGCCATCAAAGAATCAATCTCCTCATTTGTGGATATATGGTGGGGGAGTTCATGTAAGCGATCATCACAGGTACATCCAGCATCATGCACCAGTTCCCAGTCTACTTCTGATCCGTACTCATGGCACAAATCTTCAATGAGGTTGACAATAGACTTTTGTTTAGCAGGTTCCATTGCTTCACATAAGCTTGATAACCTTTTTTCAATTTCATTAATATCCTTTAATTCTTGTAATTTCATAAATATATTTTTCAAATCTGTTATTTGGTTACATCTTTTATTCTGAGCATCAAGTACTTCATCCTCTTGTGTAGCAGTAAAATCAAAACTATATATTTCTCGTAGTCTACTGTACATTTCTACTTTAGGATGCATACCAAGGAAAGGATTCATTGTGGTAAAAAAATCTAGATCAATATCCAAAATATAATATTCTCCATGCTTTTTTACCAGATCTAATATATCTTTCTCTAAATTGTCATTTGTCTCATAATCTAACGTTCGAACCAACAGTAGGACCTCTTTTTCATCTTCAAGGTCCTCTTTCTTACTATAAAGCATCTCGGCGACGAAATACAAAATAGGACATGAAACTCTAATACTATCCGTGTTCTTTTTTCTTCCTATATAAAAAGAATAGTCTCCATTTTCTATCTGATTCGACCATGGTGGTTTCATCCACACAATTGACGAGATTTGACCAGCAAAAGCAGCAACAAGTATCCAGTTTTCAATGCTTAACTTAGGCAGCATCACAGGAATGTCATACACCTCAGAAGCTTTGAGCTCTGAGGGAATGAGCAAGTCAGGGTGAGAATCAAAATGTATGAGCAGGTTATTATTAAATGGTAGATGCTTAGAACCTACAGCCCTCAGTATGTGATATAGGGCATCATTGTGGTCTTCCACTATATGGACAGGCAACTGAGGGTACTTCTTTATGATGGACATCTTAATCTTGACTAGAGGACCTGCAACCTTAGTAATGTTTTCACCAACCCCATTCCTCGTTCTGTAAATATAAACAAAAAGATTAAACTTAAATTTCATCTAAATAAAATATCACATTTTTTCAGATAGTAATTAGTATTTTCCTAGATACACCAATGGTGAAACCTTTTATGTATGAAAATATTCCCTGCACATGCTGAAAATGGTTGTTTAGCCATGGTTACAAGGTGGTTGAATGGCAGTAGGAGGTGAGCAAACACCACATGTCCTAGGAAGATATCCAAGGACTTGAAAGTAATATCCCTTAACATGGTGGGCTGATGGAACCAGACCCAACCCTCATTAACTGCAAAACTGAGAAATTTCTCCATAATGCTAGAGACAGGGCAATGTCCTTCATTATGTGAGCCCTTGCCTCAACTGGACAGTCACAGGATGATCCTTACACCCACTAAATAATCTCACAATGCCAGAAAGAAAAGTTCTTGGACAAGCTGTTCTTGCTGGTACATACCTGTACTATATATATAAAAAAAAAAATGACACTCAGGCCCTTTTCAGATTGTAACATAAGGCTTTCACAGGGCACAAAAGTATCTCAAAGATCACAATCAGCAATGTCTCAGAGAAAGGGAATACGTAGAGAGGCTCTCAGATTTCATCACGAACCCTGATGACAGGTTCTGAGTTCCAGAAAAAACTCACGAGATTAAGAATAAAAGCAAACCCCAGTCTTTCAAATGTCAGACTAGATACAAGTCACACAACTCGCCAATATACTTTGCAAACCCTAAGACTTGCAGATAGACTTGAGTGTGAGGTCCCTAATATATGAGTTTCACAGGGGCTCATATGGCACTAGTTAAGTCTTGAAAATGAGTCCATCCACTCAAAGTTGGGAAAGATTACTCAAAGCTACTTATAGTATGGGCAACTCTACCAAGGAAGAGATCCATGCCCTCCTGTCACACTCAAGGTAGAGAACCTGTCCCTCATACAATAGGGGACAATGGATCCACATAAGATAGCACTGATTTTACCTACATATCACATCATAGGCAAGGGATTAAGTCTGGGCAGTATTACAGTCCAAGAAGTCACAGTAAAACTATAGATGATACGCATGCTCTGATAGCCCCATGACAACCCTACCTGCAGTAGATGACGCTGGTGGGAGCATCGCCACTGACCCTAAAGGGGAAAGGCACTCGCTTGGATTTTGTTGGGACTTTTTATGAGAGAGCTTCCTCGACTTTTTCTTCTTCTAAGTGGGCAGAAGAAAACAAAGAAGCAGAAGAGCTTGACAATGAGGAGGAGGAGGAGGAGGAAGTGGGTTAAGATTTTCCCACCCTACTCCTTGTGTCTTTATACTGTGCTAATGGTGTAGAACTTATTGAAGCAAGGATAGCAGACACTGAAGAAACACTTACAGTAGCTGATGCCACACGGAATCTTCGAGAAGTAGGACAATTACTACTATAGGCTTGAATTCCTTTATAGGAGCAATAACAGCAGAATGAGATCTTGCAGACTTAGCCAAGGCTAAGTGTTCCAAAAAACAGAAAAAAGATGGCTCTCAAAAATACCGGCAGCAGGCCACAGCTTCCACGAGTATGTACTTGGCATTGTCATCCCTGGAGCAGCCAGCATGGGCAGATGGTGGCAAGGCACATACACACACACACACACACAGGAAAAGAGCCAAGCATATGCACCTAACTCACCATTACATAAGAGCACATGATTACTTACCTTCCCTCACATACTCTCCTGGACCAAAAGCAGGTATGGTTTGCAGGGGGAGGGAGGAATTACCAAAAACATTTGGTGTCAAAAGAGTACAGTATTTCCTATATATGACACTTGTGAACTTTAAGCCTTCACAAACGATTGCAGCTTGCACTGATGGATACTCCCATAAAACCAGTGAGGCTTTGCATTCCCATACCAACAACTCAATTTTAGAAAAACTCCAAATTTAGAATGTATATAGAGATTGCTATACAATGGAACTTCATCCAATCATCAGTTACCAGAATTGATAAAATGTTGTAGAATAAATCATGGAATAGCCAAAGGGATCTGACAAACTTGATAATTGAACAAACTAGCAAGGTTTTGGTTCTTGCTCAATTCATAAAGGTTACACTACAACAGTAAAGTTAAAAATTACTGTATATTTAAAGCAACTAAATTTTTATTTAGGCAACATTTATACATCTGTGGAAATCTCATAGGTTGTTTCATGCAATACTGTTTTGGCTCCCTGTTATAATTTTTGGTAAAGATGCTGAGGTGTTGTACACTACAATATGAAAAAACTGGCTATTTTGCCACACGTACTTACAGCTATTTTAGAAGTAGATCCAAAGGCATATTTCAACATGACTGCATGCAACCAAGAGTGCTATGCCCTGACCTGGACCCACTACCCCCTTACCTACTACTATACAATGACAGGGCAGGTTTTGCTGTATGCCTAGACAATATGAGTTTCTTAACGGCACTACTACCGGATTTTCTTTTGAAAATTACATTTTATGCATTTGCATTGCTGTTAAGGCTACATTTTATATTTTTTTAATGCACTGAACTATCCTAGCATATAAGTAAGTCTACTATATCTATGACCATGTATGATGCTAATTTAAAGATGGCCAATTAAATTTAAAAAAAAACTCATCAATGGAGAGAGGAAGATATACATATGTTCATGGTATAAGTGCAAGAAGTTGGAAGTAAATATTTCCCACCCGGTGAGGCCTCTTTTCACTTAAGAAAGTCATAAAAATATGCTAATTTTACAGAGTTGTTTTTCCTAATATCTTTTATTTACTTTACTTTGTCGGATTATAATTACAACTCGGACAATATCATAACAGATAAATCATAAACAAATTCTGAATATATTACATAACTGTAAAATATTTACAAAACATCCTTGGGTGGGAAGTTGTGACAACATTCACTTTTACCACCTCAAGCAAGACTGAATCCCTCCCAGCTCACTCTGACTCTTGTACAGTGATCTGAAGAGTTGCCAATAGTGATAAACGGCACTTGGAACATTTTTCCCGCAAAATTCATTTAAAACTGTATGGTGCCAAATCTTGAACATATGTGTGTCCAAGACTTTACCACAAAGCTACATATATGTAAACATATGTGTAAATTACCACAAGGGGTTAAGGAGCTTGAAATGGCCACTAAAATCTTGATGATATATACTGTTAGGTTGCCACTGGTATTGGGCTAGTCTACATTACATATTTCAAGAAATGTACATAGATTTACTTAACCCAAGAGGTGCAAGGGAGTTGCTACCAAAGGACGACAGCAATATTATGCATTAGCAACATCAGTAATGGAACCAATATTTTCTTGCTCATTTTTTAACTTATCACCTAATGTTATACTGTACATGGTTGTATTGTTCTTGTTTCGCAGATTAATAATAAAATATGAAATACAAGATATTTAGAAAATAAATATTTAAAAATATATTTTGGAAATAGAACGTTCTTTTCAAAAAGAACGTTTAATGCCGTATTTTCTAAGATAATTTCACTTTTTTTTTTTTCATGACAATATTACTCCTTAGCTATTCAAGAAACACCTATAAAATTGCAAAATATATACAGCAGTAATTAATTGGTTGAATCGGTATGTGTGTGTATGTTAACGGACATATGCAAACTAACTTTTATACCAATATTACTATCGTCACTGTCGCTATAATTATCTGTCTCTACATCAGTACGTATTTGATGGAAAAGAATAAGCATCACCATCAAAAGCCATTATCACCAAAATTTACAATATAAACACAGATTTATATAAATTTTCAAACATTGTAAATTCAAGATATGAAAGCCTCCCTGGTCCCGCCCCGTGGGGCTGATGGAAGGTTTACAATTAGTATGCTATTTTGATACCTATGATTAAGAGAAGTCTGGCATCTTTTACGTCCAAGAGTGAGCTGAATGGCTGGTGAAACTGTTGACGTCACTCAAACAGAGCTAAGGGGAGGGGCTAAATTAACAGCGATATTTAATAATAAAGTCGCTAATATCGACGTCGTCCTTATGCAGCATATAAAGCGTTGATTTTAGCGACGCATCGCACCTTGTGGGTTAAGCTCAACCTAGGACCATGAGTACCCTTTGCCTAAGATGTCTTCCAATAAAGACAACAATGAGAAGTTGTCAAGACAATTGTAAAATAGATCTAGACACTAGCAAAAGTTACAGAGAATTTATTTACTTTAATTCCAGTTCTTGATACAGTAGCACCTCAATTGTAGAAGCTTTGGGGATCTGGCTTTCTGATGGGTAACAACAGCTATTCACTTGAATGGTTTAAAGATTCTCACAACTAACAGCAATTCTACATAGTTTCGAACCTAAGGTAATTTGTACTTTACACATACCATTCAAATTCATATATGTACATACTTTGTTCTTAATAGGTATGCTAATATAAAAAATATCCTAAAAATTTACTGTTACCAGATTTTCACTGATTATAGTACATTGTTGCACACACTGGGATTTTCTAAGTAATTAGAAAATCTTTATTATAGGTATGGATGGCAAACATTTTTTTTAAATCTTTCATTTTAATATAAAAATTTGGGTACAAAGACTTGCTGAAACCAGATTGGCTCTTCTCTTCCAAGTTTTGCCAATGAAATCGGAATTTGGAATTCAGACACTGCTTGAAAAAACTAGCTTTTGTTCTAAGTTATGGCTCTGTAAGTGCAAACATGTAATTCTTGTTTTCTCAATCTATCAGCTACATTACAACACTCTACATTAAATTTTTCAATGTAGCCATTTCTGACATTAAATTTTTCAATGTAGCCATTTCTGACAATCTTCTCACTGTTGAATTAGCAAATTGAAAGATACTGGATCTCCCAATGTCCTATAATTATGATGGACCACAGTAGGAAGCCTCATTTTTGGTGGGGAATATACAATACCAGTGAAATGCAGGGATGTATTTTGTCAATTCCACAAATATACTCAGAAAGGAAAGACCTAGTGGCCTAGGTTATGATGGGGTTGGTTAGAGGGTACAGACTGGCCAGCTATGAACTAAGAGCCCGAATTTTGATTAGTTATGATTGAGTTAGATTGCAAACCTAGTTTTTAATCTACAATGCCCTAGGTAGGGTTAGGAGGAATCCACGGGGGAGGATGCCCACGTGACCAGGTAAAGACTGAGTTTGGTTTCCATTCTACTAAATTTAGTGTCAAAGGTTTGGTTAGCTAAATGGGGCAGTCTGGATATGAGGGAGGATGAACCCCAGCCAGGTAATGGACTAGCCCCTAGTATAGGTTATTCCACTTGTTTTGTATCCCCCCCCCCCCAAAAAAAAAAAAAAAAAAAAAAACTGGTTTCCACTACTGTCCCCCATGTCTGTAGAATACAGGGAGATCCAGTAGGGTATCTGAAACTACTACTACCTACCTATATAGCTACTATAATTTGTTACAGTAAAGTCAATAGCGCACCAAAAACATACTAAAAATGAAAATATGATGGGTTGTAGGCAAAGTAGGGAGATTGGGAATATTCAGTATTACTTGAGGAGGACAGGGGGGGGGGGGGGAAGAGCACCCCCAATGCCAGGTTAGGGAACAGCACCCTAAGTTAGGTTAGGAAGCTATACTAAGTTCTGGTTAGGTCAGGTCAGGGTAGTCTATGAAAGGTGAGAATTTATCACGCCTAACCCTGTCTCCCTACTCTGCATCCGGAATACGATTACAGTTGAACGTAGCTAGTAGGTAGGTAAATCGTATTATTACTAGCTAAGTTAGGTAGTATCAGCTATACCACGATAGGACTCCGTAGAAGAGGGGAAAAATATAAATAAAAAAACTCCAAAATAATCCTACATAATTCAAGTACATATAATGACTATTACCTCTTTAAAGGCCCGTGTGAAAAGATGTAAATGATGACATTTTCACATCTTTGATTTCGCAGAAATTACTTGAAAGGGGACAAGAGAGTGTCTACTAACAAATGTAAACAAATGCCCACAATTTCCACCTGGTGTGGGAATACGGCAACAACCGCATGGTCTCGATACTGAGGTGGGAGCCCGCAAAAGCAAAAGACTTTATAACGACGGCAAAGATATAAAACCTAGCATTATTTGTGAATTAAGTACCATAATTTAAATTACCTTCATGGGTCGTCCTTGATTCAAATTACCTTGTTGGGTTGGTCTGCGCCCTCCAATGTGCTTCCATATAGCGATAGTCTTCTAAAAACCAAAGTGGAATTTCTTTTACAAAGCTGAGAGCTTTATTTCTGAGAAATAAATAATGACCAGTATGTCAATTTGTATTTCGACGTATTTTACAATTTACGAGTGAATGCAAGCCCGTCGAGGTAGGAAATGAGACAAAGCATATTTTTGGAACTTCTTTGCGACATCGACAAAACATATCTCAGCTGACTATCTGGGCGGCGGTCTCGTCCTCCACGAAATTCTTTTTCCCCCTTTGATCTGGTGGCCGTTAGAGGCGAATTGTCCGATCGATAATCACTTGCAAGATGAGCGAAGGACGCGACGGTGACGACGATATCCTCGGCGACTACTGGATTACGTCCTGGGAGCAGCAGGCCGTTCAGGAATTGGAGAACGAGCAGGACCATCAGCAGAGCCTTCATGCCGAGGCCGATGCAGCCAACGAGAAAATGTGGATCCTTTTTCAGAATGCTGCACAGTGCGTGGCCGTCATGTACAAAGGTAATCGTAGACGTCACGATCAGGCCGAATTTCCTGCCAAATGAGCCTCAATTTTGTCCGGATGAACCTTGTTATGGGTCGTTTGCACTGGCCTACTCTATAATTGTTGTGGGTAGTAGCTAGGTATAACTTACGGGATGTCTACTATTCCTTATTGTCTATTCCTACGTCACATTTTTCATTTGGGTTACTGACTGACCCAGTAGGCAGAAACGCTTAGGTTAGTAATTTAATATATAAAGGTTAGGGCTTAGGATGTCCAAACGTAAGGGCGAGGATGAATCATTCAATGGTTCGTAAAGCAGCTAGTATAGCCTAGTGATTGGCCTCATTGGTTACTTTCAATCAGGACGTAGGTTTTTTAGGCATTGATAGTCTACATCTTAAAATAACCTCAATAACTATATTTTTCGAGGTTACCTAGCCTATTATTTTTGTCCAAAATTCATTCTTTATTTTCTAAGACATGAATGCAGAATTTACTGCAGGCTATTGCCAGCCTAAGTTACTTGTGTACGTTTTGCCATAGGTCTATTTATTGGAAAAGCCTAGACCTAATGTTCAACTTGTCGTTTCTCTATGGATATACCTAACTATGATGCATATTGTATTTGTGATTTTAGCCAAAAATTACTTTCATCATTGTTTTTCAAATGGGTAGTCTAAAATTATCATTAATGAAATATTTCCAATACATATTAAACAACAATTTAAGTGGCAAACAAATATTACACCAACAAAAAAGCCCGAAATACGAAAAGAAAAACAGTTCGGGATAAATAAGTTATTTTGTCTCACAAGCAAATTGAGACCAATCAAAATTATTTCTAGCTAATGTTCTTTCTGGAGTTTTGATAAGCATAATTCCTCATCAAATGTTTATGAAATATAATGCATTTAAATGTTTATATTTTTTTATGGCAAAGTAGATATGAAGTTTTAGCAGGGAGTTGATTAACCAGAAATAGGCTAATATAAAAAAGGCACAGGATATAGGTACGGCAGCCGTATCCCCGATTGCGATAGATATTGGTACGGCAGTGAATTGCGCATGCGTCAATTTCAGACTTCCTGCCGTACAAACATCGTGTAGAGTAGGTTTACGTCAGATTCTGTCAGTGGTGCCGTATTGTGTTATTGACTCTGCAGATATGGTAGTTTGCTAATCATGCAACAGTTACCGTGCACTGTTGCTAAGAGATATAGGTACGGCACTAGAAGGTAAGTGACAGTAGTAATAATAGTCGAACTGAATTGTTCCGCTGAACATGTTCAATTCGAAATGTCAAAGTGAAGCACCATACTGTCATCACCAAAGCACCAAAACATTTTGACAGTAAAGGAAAATATGAAAAATCCCAATAATACTTAAACATAATTAGATTTTTTGACTATGTACTACATGTAAAAATAAAACTAATCTATCTGTGTACTTCATACTCTTTGAATCTCTCTGAAACCGTGTAATAATACATCGGTTTTCGCCGAAAAAAACAAATGTTTTCAGGTTTCAACAAGCTGAAAAAGCAATGGATGTCTACGAAGAGTCAAACTTCCAGAAATTGTATATCCGTAGGTCATGAACGATCGAACCGGCCCCGAAAAGAGCTCGAAGAGGAGATTCAAAGAGAACTTGAAGTACTACACAGAAACCATGCTCTGCTGTATTCATGGTAGTAGGGAAAACTACCAAGTCAATCGTCTGGTAAACGGCCTAATCAATTCTAAGTAATCATCTAAATTAGGTCCATATTAACAGCATGTTTCCCATATTGAACTCAGTACTGACTGCTGCACTGCCTTCCTAGCTAAGCTTCAAATCTTTGAATCTTCTCTTCGGAGCTCTTTTCAGGGCCGATTCGATCTTTCGTAACCTACGGATATACCATTTCTGGAACTTTGCCTCTTCATAGACGTCTATTGCCTTTTCAGCTTGTTGAAACTGAAAACATGTTTTGTCGTCATTTTCTTGCTGTCACTGATATGCCTCAGGCGGTAAACAAGGGTTCGCGTATGCGCAATACACTGCCGTACCAATATCCTTCGTAATCAGGATACGGCTGCCGTACCAATATCCAGTTCGTATAAAAAAAGATTTTAAAAGGAATTTTTTTTTTTTACAGTATTTTACATAATATGGACAAAAGAGGACATTTATAGTATAGTGTAGGCTAATATTGGCCATGAAGAGGATTGCTCTCTACAAAATTGAAGTACAAAGAAAAATGATTCCTAAATGTAGGCTCTTATCAAACAGCAAAAATAAATATATATAGCTCTTGATAATAAACTCAATTCAGTGAAATTGCATAAAGTGAAAGCATCATCAAGGACTGAGGGTCTTTGCATCTCGCAACAGTTAAGAGTATTATCAGTTACATAGCCTAGGGGGAAACATCAGTACAGGCCAACCCTCATCACGGTAGACGGGTCTTATTCACTCGATATTTAATTGGTGAAACATGAATACAATTGCAACTCTAAGCATACCATTTAAAAGACTGAAGTTTCGTCAACATATTGTGATATATGAAAGCCCCATACGAACTAAAATAAGCATGTGAGCTCTTCGTAAAATATGTTTTCAAGGCAGTTTTGAAATCCAATATGGCGGCTACGTTTTTCATGGACGGCGTTCTCATCAGTGACGGACACCATCTTCCCCAGCCTTCCAGCACTCATTTGAACAATGTTAGCATATGTATGTAACGTTTATTGATCTTACTCAAGATTGCAGTTGTAATCAGCACAATAAAACAACATTTTGTTGCCTATATTAGTGAAAGTATGAAACTTGTTATTCCCGGGGTTATGGTTGGAACTGAATTCATTCTTACCTTGTAATCGGCGGTTTTTATCCTTACTGCCATCACAACTGAAACTCCACAGTGCTTATTTGATTGTTATTATACACATTTTGGTCTCAGTTCCACTCCACATTGCACTTTAAACCCGTTGCTGTTCCTGGTTTCTAAGCGCGCGCGCCATAAACACAATTACAAACAGCAGACGACGACAGACGACGAAACTGCAAAGTTTTATTCCCTAAACTGTTTACTTTACTCGTTATTTAGTTTAAATTTACATTGTTATTTAAAAATTTTGATTTAATTCATGTATATTATCCCTTTTTTTGCAACCAAATTACCCCGAAAAATTACAGATATTTCTAACGTAGATAAAATCAAATGTTTCTAACGTTTTCGTACATCTGGCTGCCGGAAAACCATAGAGGAACGAATACGGGAAAAGTGCATAGAGGAACGACTACGTTTTTTTTTTTTTTTTTTTGCTTTTTTGTTTTTTGTTGTTGCACTTTTCATTGATTTTCAGTCTTTATTCAGTATTTTTGAATTTCTTAAATAATCGTATGCCAGAAATAAATGTAACCTTTAATGTTGCAGCTTTAATGTTTGCATGCTAAGAATGGCAAAATCATCGTTGCCACATTGTAGGGGTGGGCTTCACACATACGCCGTTCCATTATTCATAAACTGTTTCCATGAATTCTAGTTGTCATAGTAATGCAATAATGATAAAATTGCTATGAGGAGACTGTCTGCCAAATTTTCAAAACAACTTTACACTTGTGTGACAGACCTTTGAATGGTTTTCGAGACAAACCCTGAGGCTATAATTATTGGATTATAGGGATTTTCATTTCCAGGTATTTTAATGTCCCTTCCTATTCCGTCCTCTCTCTCTCTCTCTCTCTCTCTCTCGATCTCTCTCTCTCTCTCTCTCTCTCTCTCTCTCTCTCTCTCTCTCTCTCTCATTTTTAAATTTTACATACCTATGTCCTGCTTAACTATTTTTGCGAGCACTAGTAGATGCACCTACATTCATCATTACGACTGAATTAAAAACTTGAAAGTATTTAATTAATGCTATACAAGTATGAAATATATTTTCTTGTTCATTTTTCGAATTACGATAAAAGAAACAGAGAGAGAGAGAGAGAGAGTTGAGTGGATCAGTGTATAAATATATCGGTCAATGGGCAGGTAACAACCGAGTGAATCGTTAGATATATCCACCAATGTAAACTACTATTATTAGATAGATAGATGGAAATCATAGAAAATAAGTTTAAACTGCAACAACTTTCAGAGAGAGAGAAGGGAAGGTGAAGGAAGGAAGAAGGACAGGGGTGGCGGTGGAGGTGGGGGGAGAGGGTAGGTGGAGCTGTTTACTGGTGTGTTCCTATCCATTTCTGGATAATGGAGTTTTTGGTCTATTAGTACAAGGACAAGTGTAGTTATTCTTTACGATTAGTGATTCACGATACCCTTATAAATTACGGCACTGGGGGTAATGCACTAAAGAAAAATCTCGTTCTGTTACGAGTGTTCGTTACAGAAATAGGTATTGCCCAAAAACGTGCTTTGCACTGTCTCTGAAAACCATAGT